>NW_021379772.1:34444-151220 GCF_001605985.2 Dendrobium catenatum | reverse complement strand
TGATCATAAGTTATTAAATTATTTAACTTAATTTAGCGAAATAATTAATTATAGTCATTTTTAGAAAAAAAATAATTTTGGTCGGAAATTCCATCGGAAATAAATTTGCTAGAAAAACGTCGGAAAATACGCTTGAAAGTTTTCGTCGGTAATCCGCCGGAAAAGCTGCCAGAATTTGTGACGAATTTTTTTCCGCCAAAAATTATGTCGGAAATGAGCTGTTTTCCTGTAGTGCCACCACCACACTAATCATCAAAATAGCCTAAATAATCAACATCTGCCTATAATGCAAGAAAAAGGACATAATGAACGACTTAAGAACATAATCGAAGCTATAATATCTACTCATTCAACTTAAGGAGACCAAATCAAACATAGATATAAAAGATTCAACCATCAAGGACATAAGATAATACTCCAACAACCCAAACTTGGAACTCCAACAGTAACAAAGACACAATCGATAGAGCAAAATAGCAACATGGTCAAAGTAAAAAAGAGAAAACAGAACAACCATTAAAATAGTCTAATACAAGGTAAACCAATTTTATCCAACTTAATCAAACCTCTTAAGAGAAGAAGCAAATTAGCATTTCCAAACTCCATATTAGTTTCAAGTTGACAGCCAAATTTGGCCAGCTAGTCTGCATAAGCATTACCTTCCCGAAAAACATGATTAATAGTATAATTGATAGTAGAAAGAGCATGTCTAATTCTTTTAATAAGATAGAAAAATTGGGGATTTCCCCATGCTTATTCTTAATGATTTGAATTAACAGTAAAGCATCAACCTCAATTGCAACATTAGTAATACCTCTAATATGGCAAATCTCCAGACCCAGAGATAAACCCATAAGCTCAGCAAAAATAACTTTACAAGGATGTAAGGGGAACAGATAAGCAACAATAACATCACCATAATTGTTACATATAATACCACCCATACCCGTAGCAGAAATTCCCACATAACCATCAATATTAAGTTTAATAAAAGGAAGCACAAGTTTTAACCACCTGACAATCCTTTCAGTATTAACCAATGCCTCAGAAGTGATAGAAATGCCAAATTTTGAAGCCAAATTCTCACAGTTCTTGAAATTCTTACCTGAGATAAGATTAGTAGAATAAAACTGTAATATTTTGTTATTCACATTAGCAATAATACTATTGACATCCATTTTAATCTCATTGTGTTTATCATCATTATGATCCTTCCAAGGGAATCACATAATAAGGATGGGCAAAAAATTGAAGATATGACCTTTAGAATTAGTCACCCAATCACCTAAAATAGACAAAATATTATTAATATGAGCGATACTAACTTTGTTAACAATAGCTGCAAAATACCTCCAAACTTTCTGAGCAATGCTACCATTAACAAACACATGATTAATATTCTCAATATTAAAGCAGTATTGACATTTAGAAGGAAACGTAAAACCTTTATTCCTCAATAAAGTGTCCACCGGAAGAAAACCTTTAATTCATCTCCAAGTATGAATAGAGTAAGATAAGAGAATATTATTGTGCCAAATAGCCGCATAAATTATAGAACTGTCATACTTAACTCTAATCAAATCCAACAAATTTTTAAGTTTTAAAAAAATAGACAAAGAACTATTAAATAAAATACGATCGTTGCCTTGTAATTGTAAAGGAATGCTCAAGATAAGATTTATAAACTCAAAAGGGATAGTCTCCCTAAGTTTATTAACATTCCAATTCCCATTATCAATGTAGTAATGAACCTTAGTATTAAGCATAGTATGAGTATTGAGCATACGGTTAATATAGCCATTCCCTAGCCATTTATCTTGCCAGAAGAAGATATCACCTTTGCCCAACCCCCATTGAATAAATTTCTCAGCTTCCCAACTAATGTTGCATAACCTTTTCCACACCAATGAATCAGATCTTTTGTAATTACACAAGATAGGATGCTCCTTTTTTGCAATACTTAACAATCATAAATTGAGCTCATAAACTGATTTTAGCTCTAAAATAAAACCATAATTTATGAGGAAAGGCCCGAATAATATCCAAAATATTTTTGCAACCTAATTCCCCTTCGTTAAAATCCCACACATTTTATTCCAAGAAGCCCAATAGATGTAAGAACTAATATTCTTAGAACACCAAAAAAACTTATTAATCAATCTCTCCAATTTAAGACAAATAAAAGAAGTAGGATGTAGAGTATGAAAAATAAAAATAGGAATCGAGTTTAAAACATTTTTAATAAGCACGAGTCTACCACCAGGAGAGAGGAAATTAGAGGTCCAGTTAGAAATCTTCCTTTGAAAAACTATTAAAACATCCTAAAAAAATTGAAATCTTTTTCTACTTTTAAAGATAGGGGTACCCAAATACTTAATAAGCAGAGAAGTGAAATTTAAGCCACAAATCCTTTTGATATCAATTATCCTACCCTGGTTAACAAACTTAAAAATAATAAAATTTCTTTCATCCTTGTTAATTGACAAGCCACTCATATTATGAAAAACATCTAAAAAGTTAATTAAAACTTTAATATTGTTTAAATACCCATTGGAAAAAATGATAAAGTCATTAGCAAAGCTAAGGTGAGTAACATGAATACCACCAATAGTATGGTAAAGAAGATTAGGATGCCTTTTATATAATTTTTCCAGACCCCCATACAATTAATTTACTGCAATAATAAATGGAGCAGGAGACAAATGGTCACCCTGTCTCAAACCTTGGGAAGATTTAAAGAAACCGTGATTCCTCCCATTAATGATAACTGAAAAAAAAAACCAATTCTCGATACTATTTTTAATCAACATAATAAAAGCTTGACTAAAACAAAATAAGGATAACACATTATATAAGAAACTCCAATTCAAGTTATCATAAGCTTTAGTAATATCTTGTTTAAAAATGATATTGCCCCCTTTCACTTAGCATTGATATTATGCGTAATTTCTTGAGCAAGCAGAACATTATCAAAAATACTCCTGCCTTTCACAAAACCAGTTTGATTATGGGATATAATTCTAGGCAAAATATTAACCAATCTAGTTGAAATAATTTTAGAAATAAGCTTGTTGAAGAAAGAACATAGGCTAATCGGTTTAAAATCATTCCAATTATTGGTAAGCTCCTTCTTGGGAATTAAGACAATTTTAGTAGAAGAAAAGAATTTAGGATAAGGGTTAACCAAAAAAAAAAAATCAATAACAGCTTCCAAAACATCCAACTTGGTGATATTCCAAGTTTTCACAAAAAAATTAGTGGTAAAGCCATCAGGACCAATAACAGAATCACTATTCATATCCTACATAATATTCCAAACTTCTTCTTTAGATGGAGGTTGAACAAGCTTGTGGTTTTTTCTATCAGTAATACAAAAAGGAAAAATATGAGGACCAATAATGGGAATGGTATGAACATTATTATTGAAAATGTTCTTGAAATTCCCCACCCTAGAAATGAAAATAAAATCCTCATCCTCCAACACCCTCCCCTCATTACTAACAATTTTAAAAATATGGTTTCTAATTTTTTCTTATTAGCCATAGCATGAAAAAACTTAGTATTCGTATCCCCTTCCAAAATGATTTTAGAGGTAGCTTTTTGCCTCCAATAAATTTCCTCCTAATCTTGCAACTTAAAGAGCCTGATTTTAGCATTATTAAGAGAAGAAAGATAATTAAAATCATGATTAGTAAAATACACCTTATCTAACTCAATCATCTCATTCTAGCCTCCTTAATATTGGAAAAAATATTTTTTTCCACCATCTCAAAACCTGTTTCAATCTACTAATCTTGGCCCATAATTTAGCCATACCAGTAATATTATTATCAGGGAAGATAGAGGCAAGCCAATTATTATGAACCACATTCATAAAATCATGATGAGATAACCATATGTTCTGAAATTTAAAAGCAGAAGGAGCAGGATTCCTATTAGCATTAATAGTTAAAAGTAAAGGGGCATGATCAGAAGCAGTTCTACTCAAATGTTCAACATGAGTCATATGAAAATAAGTAATCCAATAATTATTGAATAAAATTCTATCAGATCTTTGCCATAGGTTGCCTCTACTCTAAGTATAAGCACCCCCAAAGAAACCGATGTCATGTAAATTATAATCATAAATCATAGAGTTGAAATCCTCCATAGCATTAATATTCTGTGGATTACCACCCACTCTCTTGTTAGCATTGGAAATAATAGTAAAATTTCCCCCCACACACCATGGTACATTCGAACTGGAAGGAAAAGTATTAAGCTTCTCCCAAAGGGCCAACCAACCCACTCTAGAGTAAGCGACATAAACAACAGAAGCATTACTTTTAAAGTTAAACAGAGAAACTTGAACATGAACCACTTGATAGAAATCATTAAGAATATTAAAACTAAGAGCATTATTCCACATAAGCCAAATCTTGTTCGAACAGTTAACAAATTTCATAAAAAAACCCAACTTAGAAGCAGTAACATCAATCTTATCCGAGGAAATCAAAGGCTCAATTAAAACCAACAATTGAATGTTATGAATTCTACAAAGATTTCTAACTCTAGTCCTTGAATTCTTCCCCCCAACACCCCTCACATTCCAAATAAGGGACTTAACCATTACAAACTTTATAAATAGTTTAAGCTCTAGTAGAGCTAGGCGTCGTAGGGAAAGAAATTTTTGCATTTTCCCTTTTTTTCTATCAACCTTGACAAAACCTTCCTCATCATAAGTTTTAGAAGAGAACCCACAAGATTTGAAGACATGGAGTCCCCTTTATTAGCATTATTTAATTGATCCTCCTTCAAAATATCCATTCCCATTATGGGAATAAATTCCCCTTCTTCACAACCCTCCTCAAGAGTTTTAGAGTAAATATGCACAACTATATTAGGATTATGAATAGAGTTAGGTGCAGGTAAGTGAGAATCACTAGTGTTTTGAAGCATACAGTCAATTGAAACATAAATATTAGGAGCTTTGTCATCCTCATTACAAATAGCATCACTAGCCACAACCTTTTCCGCATTTAAAACTTCTCTGTTATCCGTCAAAATTAAATTAAGAGCACTAGCAGTTTCCTGGTTATCATTTTTAGGATTCGGCACAACATTATTCCGAATAATAGGATTATTTATAAGTAACTCAACCTTCTCTAAGTTGAGATTAGAAGCTTTCTTTAACTCAGGTTGTAGTTTAAAACATTCAGATATAGCATGGCCTTGCATCTTACAATGAGAACAAAAATCAGAAACTTTATCAAATTCCACTTTTTGTAAATAACCAAAAGCCTTGGATCCCACCCAAATCTCTTTAGCATGTTTTTTAGAGATATTGACTTCAACCAGAACCGTAGCCACAGACAGAGTGGTCCTGAAAGTCATCTCCTGGTCGGTTTGCAAAGGCCGCCCAAAAATGGATCCAAGAGCATGCAAGACTTTAGGATTAAAATAATGTAAGCGTAACTTAGGGAAAGAAATCCAGATTGGGACTATGGGAGATTCCTCTCTGACATCAAAAAAAGGAGTCCATTTCAGAATACACATTTGGTAGTTACTAATGAAATAAACTCTTCTCGCAAAAAACCCTGCTATAGTCTAAATCATTCGAGAGTTGAATCACGACATGTTGAGCATCCAGTAAACCCACAGAATAAAAACCAAATAGTTTAAGATTAACGAAAAAGCTATGAATATTATCAAGATTCGGTCTACGTAAAGTAAACTTACCTACTAATGTAAATTGAAACAGAGAAGCTAGCTTAAGAACATCCTCATCGGAAAGAAGCATAGTCGGCACACTATTAAAAACCGATTGAGTTAAGTTTGGGATGTTATCACCTTGAAACAGGTTACCAGAAAGGACATATTTGAAAGATCGAGATGGTGATTTCGAAGGCTCTTCACCATCTAGGCTAAAGAACCCCTTCAATTTCCCATGGATTAGATTATACGCCTTCCCCCACGGAGTGGAAGATGAAACACTCGCCATCAAAAGAGCCCCAACCAGGGCGAAAAAGAAAAAGAGCCACCAGGAGAATCAATAGAGTGAACACCTAAGAGAAAAAGTTGAAAACCAGAGGAGGAAATCGAATGCGAAGAGAAGAGGCGAAAGATATTTAAATTAAATATAAAATATATAAATAGTCAAAACTTTATGAAATCATAGAAAATTATTTATTGAGCCAATTCATGCAAATAAGAGCTTAATGGATTCAAAGAAATATAGATTTATATTTTAAAAATAAAATTAGAGAAAATTATTGAAAACTTATGTTGTAATTTGATATTGAATATCCATTACTTTTCCCTAAATATTTAATAAATACTCATCCAAGTGAGCTCAATATCAACAAGGTTATACTAGAGGATATTTTATACAACCCCTAATTTTCTTAGGATTTTTTGAAATTCCTTCTGCCCTTATTGGAATTTTCAAATGTATAGGTCACATTTTGAACTAAATATTTTAAAATACCTAATTCCTAATAAATAAAGAAGTAGACCTTCATTAATGCATGGATTTTTAATATTCATGTAATGGTTAGATACATTTGATTGTAAGCTCTATTGAATAATAGAGATATCCAGGTAAATCAAATCATGGTGTTGTCTAGCCAACTTAGAACAATTCTAGAAAATTCACCCTATGTCTAATTAGAATGAAACTTAAACATAAAACACTTAGTAACATTATAAACACTAGGAATTACTTTGTTATTAATTGGAATTCATTTGGTCACTTAAAACATAAACCATAAAATCAACCTTAATTTTCGGGCCCATCTTTCTAAAATAAAATAAAATAAAATAAAATAAATGGTTAAACTTAAAAAGGGGGAATTAATCAACCTAAAAAAGCTATCTGTTGATAGCTACGGTTTTTCTGGCACTTGGCCTCCCGCCGCACTTCGCCTGGGTCTCTCTTGACGAATGATTTTCCAATTCGTCATGCTTCTTGTGTTATTCTGGTTTCAGGAGAGTTTTCATTTACCTAATTTTTTATTCCATTTTTTGTTTGCTTCCTTCTTTGTACCCTTCAGCCTGACTACCTGACATGGCGACGAAACAATTCTTGGATCCTAGTTTTGGTATGGATCCAAGAAGTCGCAATCTTTTTTGGATGCTTTAACTGGTAATGTTCTAGATGTTTTTTCCCCATCTATCAAAACGACTACATTTTTTGGTTTACCTACTGTGTGGATCTCTGAGGAGGAGATTGATTCTTTAGCAGCACCATTTCTGTTTTCCTTGGTTGGCTTTTTCCCCTTCCATCAGCCTAGATTGGATTCCATCTGACATTTTTTTTCAATCTTAAGTTGACTGCAAAATTTTCTGTTGCCTTACTCGATTCTTCTCATGTGATGATTGAATTATCGAATGACATGGATTATAGTAGAATTTTTTCCATCGTTCTTACCTAGTTTTTAATTGCTACATGAAACTCAAAAAATGGTCTCTTCCCTTGATATCAATGTGGAATCCCTGGTTATACCCATTTAGATTTCCTTCTATAATTTGTGGCCCCATCTATTCGCTCACTATATCCTTCATGCGTTGGGTTCTTTGATTGGCCGCTCACTAAAAGTAGATAATGCCACCTCTGTTGGCTCGCATCCCTCCCTGACATGCGTTCTAGTAGCACTGGACATCACTAAAAATTATCCTGATAAAGTTTGGCTCAATCCTAATTAATTGGGTTACATCTAGAAGGTGCAAATGGATGTTTCTCCTCCTTTTTGTGATATGTGTAAAGCTATTGGTCATGTACATGGTGAGTGTCATTCTCTGCCCCCTACCCCCATTCCTGTTTCTTTTGCGAAGCTAGTTAACCCTGTCAGGAATGAAATTGTTAATGTGATTAATGCTGTTAGTGAAGCTATTATTGGTTTTGTTTCCCCTAATCAGTTGGGTCCGTCTATGTCTTTGGCGGGTAATGGGATTGAGGGTACTGGGGCTATTGTCCCTTCCACGTGTTCTTCTAAAGCTAGTTCTCCTGTTATTCTTGTGCTTCCCTTGGCTTCTGTTGGTGGGTATTCTGTTGATTTAGTGGATCAAGTTGCTGCACTGGATCCCCTAACCAAGCTGTTAATGTCATCAGGCTGGTTTTGATTTCCAATCGATCTAGCCAAAATCTCTCTCCTACAACCCCAATTTTTGCTGTTGCAGTTTGTTTCTTCGGTCGTTAATGTGTAATTGGTGGTTCATGGTGTCTTGGATGGTGATGTTTCTCCTAATGTGGCTCCTACTCTTGTGGTAGTGAATGATATTAATTATGGTGTTAATATTAGAGATAGTCCTAATTATGCTGATGGTGCAGAGTTGTCTGATGATAATTTCGTCTCTTCAGTTGATCGGGGTGATGAATGTTTGGTTGATGTTGGGGAGGAAGGAGTCGTGGTGCCTCTGGTGGATGTGCCTATTTTTGTCATTTCAAATGCTAATTTGTTCGCCCATCTTTCTAGAGATTCTATTCGGTGGAAATATGATTGGTTAGAGAATGACATGTCGTCTGCTGGAGGGGAGGATTTTATTAAAAGCAGCCTGGAAATGGGCTCACTCAATAATTATGTTAGGTATCATAAATGGAAATCTAAGAAGAAATGACATTCCTTTTTTGGAAGTTTTATGAATGTGATGCTTGGTTTTATTACAATTTTCGTTGCATTGGTTGTGATGCTGGGATGGATTTAGAACTGGATGATGATGAAGCATTTATTCTGTATGCGCCTTGGATGGCAAGGGTTTGGTTGGCAACCTTGATGGCTCTTTTTTGTGTTTTTGGCTGCTTATCATTTAGGATGTTTAGTTGGTCCTACTTGGATGGCCCCTCCTTGGAAACTAAGTGTCAGTCCGAGTTTGCTAGTTTTTGATTTTGTCAATCCTTCTCTCAGTTTGCTCTTAACTTGCTGCTTTTTATTTTTCTTTGATTGTAATTCTCCGGATGTGGCTCTGATGTGGTCTTGTGGTGTATCCCTTACTTTTAATATATTTTTTGTTTTGGTAAAAAAAAAGCATCTTTCTAAAATAAATTAAAGGAGGATGTAGCTGAAGGGAAGAAGAACGGTGAGGAGGAGTGGCCGCCAGTCTTCTCCCTTCTCCGGTGGAGAAACTGATGGTAGGAAAGCATCAAAGTAAGGAAATTTTTGGAAGATTTTGAAAGGCAAGGCAGTGGACATTTGTGATAAGGTTTTGAAGGCTATTCTAGTGACTGAGTTTGTTGCTAATGTGGATTTTGTGTTCTCATATGATGATCATGAGTAGGAATTTAACTCTGTTATTGAACATCTTTATGGATCTTCTTTTGGGTCCTACCATTCTCCTTTACAAAATAAGCAGGTTACGGGTGATCCTATCAAGATAATTTTCCTTTCGCTTAGAATTAGATTTCTTTGTAAATTTGTTAGTCAATGGACCTGTCCTTGAACGAAATCATGTTCGATTGCATCTCACTTATGGAGACTAGGGAGAATGCGCCACAACATATAATGGAAAGCATCTCAAGCAGCTTTTCCCAGGCTCAGGGAAGTCGGTTTATTGGTATGGAACCTTATATTTTTTTTCTCAGTGAAAGACCTATTTATAGCTTTGACAGCCTCACAAGCCATTACTGCACAGACTGCTACTATTATTATCGATTTGAGTAATTAAGGAGCTGATATTGGAAAGAATTGCATGGTTTTGATTGAACCTTTGGATTCTAGTGATGTTTCTGAGTTTGTTTGCAAGTGTGTAAATCCACCAGATGCAGCCATTTATGTTAATTCAAATCTACAAACTGCACATCAAATGTTTTTGCAAATGCCTCTTCAAAATTTGCTTGTTGGAATGGAATTTATGCTCCTATTCAACAGTCCTCCATGAACCTCTAAGGTGCTCAACTTGCCCACGACCTCCCCAATACATGGAATTGGTTGGTAGTTATCAAAATTGATTATGTTTTTAAGGCGACGATTTTGTCAGATGATGGCTATTCTTTGAGTTTAAACATGGAGTCCTTCCATGCCAACTTAGTTAGGCTTTAAAGAGGGTAAGTGGACAAGCTTATTGGGCGAAGGTTGCCTTATTTTGTGCTAATTAAGGAATTGAAATGCAAATGGTCAATATTTGGGCATAACATTACTCAATGTCCCAATGTTCCTCAATCCTCTAAGCAGCCCGCACTACAACATCAAAGTAGATCGGATCCTCCATCTATTTTGTGTAAGATTAGAAGCACCCCCTCTTCTAGTGACTCTCTTGTAACTAATAGTTTCCCTTCTTCCATGATCTAGCTAGCCCTCCATATTTAGAAATTATGCACTCTCTTTCTTCCAGAAAGCATATTGTTAAAGATGGACAAATTCCAAAAAGCTATGGACCATGGAGTCTAGCTTCTAAAAATCTAGGAGACAGAAGAAGAAGAATTCCATTGTAGGTATTAGAGGTCAGAAGGCAATTCCCCCTTACTTGCAAGTCTCAAGTGGGGAAGTTAGTGAACCAACAAAGTATGTTGCTTCATCTTGGGATGCTGATCTCTCTAACATACCGTTTAAGTTTTCCACTGAGGCTTTCTGCATGTAACCTAGAAGATATGGCCTAAGGAATGATCAAGTCTCTAAGACACATTTTCGTAAGGAACTTCAACATTTGGGTCCAATTATTGATCTACCAAGGAAGTTGAAAAGGAGGGCAGTGGGGACGTCTCTCGTTAAGTTGCTCTTTGGTGGCCTCACATTGTCAACATTATAATGGTTTTCATCTCTTTTTTATGAAGTGTTTGCATGTATGAGTGTTTTTTCTCTATGCTTCTCTCCTTTTTAGTTTTGTTTTTTTGTGGGATGCTTCTTTTTTATGCTTCTTCCTAATTTGTACTCATTGTATACTTTTTGTCTTTATCTTATTGAAATTTTCTTTTCAATTTTTTTTTCTAAAATACATAATAAATCTAATAAAAATCAAAAAAGTATAAAAAAATTGCAATAGCTAAATCACTCATATAATTAGGGAAAAATAAAATCTTTATGAAATTTTAATTAAAGTAATATGAATTAAAAATTCATCCTTAATTCAATATTACATAGTTAAATTATATAAGATTAATCCTTGATCCAATTGACTCAAAATTTTCTTTGATTATATGTTAGATTATTGATAACCTATGGTGTCAATTATCTAAGTAATTGAGATTATTTGGTCAATCAATTATGTATCCAAATTTCCAAATATAAAGAAGGAAATTAAATAAATTAGTTAAATAAATAAAATTAAAAAAATTAAATAATCTTTAAAAAAGTTAAAATAAATAATTAAAATTTATAATTTAAAATTGTAAATAAAAGAAATAAAAAAATATTTAAAAAATTAAAAATATAATTTAAAACATTTAATAAAATTCTAAAATTTTAAATAAAAAATTAATAAAAATTAGAAAAAAATTTAAATTAATTCATTTAAATTAAATTAAATCAAATTAAATAGTTAACGAACTTTTGTTCTATTTAATTAATTTAAAAACTTCAATTAAATTTAAAATACCAATTCATTAATAAATATGTAATAAAAAATTCTAGGCTCTTATTTATATACATGATTACCAAGGGTGTGCACACATGCATTAATTTGATAAGCCTAGGATGTGTTACTTGGATGCATCAAAATAATTTTGAGCTTTCAATTACATATTATTCAAATTAGCTATGAATAAATCATTAAATAAAAGTATAAGGGCTCTATGCAATTATTTGATTCTATACGAGGGAATGAATACAATACAATTATGACCCTTAGGATTTGATGATTATTTGCTCCGTATTTCACTTGGAATTATTAGTATCATGATTCTTATAGTTAAAATTAAACAATTCAAACCCATTAAAAATTAAAATCTTTTTTATAAAAAAATAAAATATTTACAATTTTAAATTCAAATAACATATCTTCTGGCCTATTATAAACAAAATAAATTAAAAATGAAGACAACTCCACATAAAACCTTCTAGCTCCCTATCAAAATTATAACTTCTATACATAATTCAGATTGCTTACTAGGATATACTAACTTTAGTTAGGCTAGAGAGTGGTTTGTTTGATATTGTAATAACCTAATCTTTAAAATGATTTTTAATATGAAAATTTTGAATTTATGTTTGAAAAATGTAGTAGCAACTGTTGTAATATTTCCATTAGGCATATGTAGTGTAGTTTTGAGTGTAACCGACGCCAAAAAATGTCGCGAATGGTGTTGTAAGCCTATCTATTTATAGTAATTTTGAATTTAGTTATGGAAATTATGGAGATGTGAGATGGTACTCAAAACTATTGACTAAATAATATTAATATATATATATATATATATATATATATATATACTATATATATATATATATATATATATATATAAAATAATCTAATATATAATATATTATAAATATATATATATTAATTATATATATATATATATATCGCTCATTGTGTCGGCTTGCATGACAAGGAAATGGGGAGAAGGGGAGGAAAGAGGAGAAAGAAAATAGAAAGTCACACTTTAGTCATTGATCTGCATCACAGCTTTTATAAAAATTGCTCAAATTGAGGCAAGTGAGTTATTCCCAACTTCTTTTTTTTAAAAACTTTTATTTTGACAGCATAATTACTTTAAATTTAAAAATTATTGCATTTTCCCTAAATTTAGTGTACTTTAGCCTTACAACTTTTTATAATTATAGTAGTGATTATTCTAGGCTTTTTAATTGAATAATTTTTTTTATTTCACTCGGTTAAACAAAAGTTATTATATTTTGAATGACTTATAAGAATAAAATATTTGATATTTTAACATAGAAATATTATTAATAAAAGTATTATGAATTAATATAAGCATGTGTTTGAGCAATTATTAGTTGTTATTATTGTTATAATACTATGATAATAATAGTGTGTTCAAGAAAGCAAAGTCTAGTAAATTATTGAAGTTGTTTCTGCATATAGTAATGATCATATGACTGATACTACTATGAATAGACTAATGTCATGCGTACTTCTTTATTATCTTGCTTTCAGTTCCATTTTAAGATTTAATGATCTGCTAGGCACTCTGGCTCATTATATATAGGAAAATAAGATTGATTAGGATTTATGAGATTTTTCTTCTTTTATTTTAGTTATTCTTTTATACTCAAGACTGGATGATTAGTTTTAATGCTATGCTTCCAGAGTATTATATATGATTTTTGGAGCAATAAATAAAGATTTATATTAATATTTTGATTACTTAATTTATTTCTATTGATATTATTATTAATAAAAGAAAATATATAGCTTTATTATTATTATATTAAAAGATAAAAAAGAAAAGAACAACTCTAATTTAGATTATGAGTCATGTTATTTGGTATCAGATTAATTATTAGAGAATTTAATTATAAACTAGAGTTGTATGAATTTATTATGAGTCAAGTAAGATTAGGTAGATTAAGGTGCATTATTTGGCATACATAATTGATTATATATATATATAAATTATTCAAATTAGAATATATTTTACAAGTGAAGAATTCAATTTGATTTAACATCATAGTGCAACTCCAGTACTATAAAATAGTGTTATATAGCTGGTCAATATTCTAGCACAGATAATGGGTGATACCTAGAGCAAGTTATTTGGATGCAAAGAAGTTGGGGATAAATATTTATTGATATTTCATAAGTTGAAGACCCCATGATTAAAGGAGTTATATGACCCTAGGTTATAGAAGACTCGCTATTGAGGATAGAGAAGATCTTTTACAACATGTAGTGCCAAGAGAATAACAAGGTACTATTAGCCATTTTACTATTTGATGGAGAGGTTGAGAGATGGTGGATTGGATAGTAGCGAGAGAGGTTTCATGGGAAAACTAATGCTAATATTAGTTGGGATGAATTCACTACATTGTTTATGATGTGGTTCATACCTTCTTCAACCCATCAACAGATTCAAGAAATTTTCATTAGTATGGAGCAAGGATGCAAGATAGTGATGCATTATGAAATTAAGTTTACTATATTTACTAGGTATGCTCCACATTTGAACCATATTATAAAAGATGTTATATATTTATACAAGGATTGAAGAGGGAGTTTAAACATCAATTAGTGCCTCTATAAATTTAAGAGTTTTTTGAGTTTGTAGAGCGAGCCAAACTGATAGTGATTGATTTGGCAGTACTGACTTTCATGTAAAATGTGGGCTTCAAGTATGATAAATGTAGAAGGACTAGAGATGAATTAAGTAGGGATAGAGAAAGTGTTATTGATAAAAAAGTAGATATAGTGATTTGAGGAGATCTAGATCAATAAAATCTACAGATAGTTATAGCAAAAGTATTTATTATGAAAGAAGACATCTAGGTTAGTGCTACCTTTTTATAGGGTCATTTTTAGTTATGGATAACAAGGACACAAGGTGGCAAATTAACTTCAGAAAGGATTTGGAGAAAGAAACTCTTCTAAAGCAAGATTTTTTAGACAAGCTGAAGGATAAAGGAATGCAGGATCAAAAGCATATAGTGAAAGATTAATAAATAGGGTTGATGACATAGTTATAAGTTGTGGTCAAAGAGAGTTTGTTGAAGCAGGATAGATAACATTGGCAACACCTACTCAAGTGATTTGATGAGTGTATAATTAACATTATTTATAAAATAAATAATAATATGAGAGTTTGATTGTAATAAATTTACTTTAAATGGTTGATTGGCATGCCATTTTATTGCATAATGAATGATAAATGTATGACTAAATTATATGATTGTATAATAGAAATTGATTACCTTCAGTGAGTTTTGACTTGATTTTTTACTTGGTTTGGATTTTGGTCATATGAATTTGTTTCACATTATTTTATGCCTGAATCCTCCAGGGAAATGTAAGAGAAAATATTGTTTCTATGGTAGGTAGAATATAATAACCAAATTTATTAAAATGTATTTAAAATGAAAATCTATAAATTTATTTGAACTGTAGCATAGTGGAACGATTCCTTTGAGTGTTGTTGTGCTTGTTCTTGAGCATAGTGATTATGTTGTTAGCAAGCAGGACTGGAGTGCTTCAAACTATATATATATATATATATATATATATATATATACTACCCCTCATTCTTTCCCCAACTCATAATGTTAGATTCAATGAGAAGGAAATTAGAAGGGGGAGAAAAAGAGGAGTGAGCAAAGAAAAATTCATATTATAGTGAAGAGTTGCATTCTTTCTTTTACAAAAATTGCTCAAATAGAGGTACGTGACTTATTCCCTAATTTTAATTTCAAAGATTTTTATTTCAACCACTAGACTTTTTTAAATTGAATTTATTAGATTTTCCCAAGATTTAATGAACTTCGATCATACAACTTTTTATATGTTATAATATTGATTATTCTGGACATTTTAATTAGAAGATTTTATAATTTTACTTAGTAAAATAAAAGATATTGTATTTTTAATATTATGCATGCATATAATTAATACACGCATTGTGAATGAATATAAGCATGTGATTGAGTAATAGCTAGTTATAGTGTTTCCTTCTAATGCAAGCCAGAACTCCTAAGTTGAATACCATGCAAGCCAAAATGCCTTATTTATCTAGTGTAACTATTGAAATGTATGTTATTGCAATACTATTATTGTGCTATTTTACTACTCTGTGAATTTCCATTTTGTTGTTAATTTACTATTTTACTCTACCACCAATTTTATGGATACTTATATTATTATTGATCATAATGATATTATAACTGATTCATTATCTCTATTACTATCATTGTTTATTGATTTACTATTTTTGAGCACATGATTTATATATCAAGCAAGTGATACTGAGCACATGAAATAGGATACTGATATAGAATGACTGAACCTCATGTGTAAACAAATTTGATTATAAAGCTCTATTATAGATTACAATAATTTTTATATTTGATTTGGGTTTATTGATTTATACTATTTTTGTACTTTTATGACACTGAATTTGGTAAGGATCATTTATTGCTTATTAATTTCACCTTTGAACATATTTACTAATATACTAATTTATTGATTTACTTGTGTTCTGATTTATGAATGGTAATGTTTCTATACTGCACCATTTTACTAGCCTCTATACTATATTGTTCTATGCATATTAGTTTTATTACTTATGCATAGATTCAAGATCAAATGATTGTTACTGCTATGAATTAATTGATGTCATACATATTGCTTATTTAACATGATTGGATTTTAAATGTAGGATTCAGTAACTTGTTGGGGTTTTTAGGCCATTATACATGGTTTAAATGACTTCATGTTAGAGTAAAGGATCAGAAGTATAAGATTGATCTGTATTTATCAGGTTTTTAAGGCCATTATATATGGTTTAAATAATTTTAGGTTATAGTAAAGGATCATAAGTATAAGATTGATCTGTATTTATCAAGTTCTGCTTCTTTCATTTTAGTTATTGTTTCGTACCAAGGACTTGATGATGCGTTATATTAAAATGATTCATGTGTATTATATATGATATTTAGAGCAATGAATACATATGTATATTAATGTTTTAATTAATAGATTTATTTTTACTAATATAACTATTGATAAAAGAAAATAGACAGCTCTATTGTTGTTATATGAAAAGAAAACCTGAAAATAATTCTTCTATTTTAAAATATATGGCATGACATATGTGATGCAGATGTCTTATTTTGATGGTATCTTGTGTATATTTATTTAATTCCATGTGCCCTAAATGTTATACCATGCACATTATACACTTTTCTTCTCTATAGTGTACTTTGCTTTAGTGGTTTGCATATTTAAGATGCATTATTATACTTGAGTTTACATTTTCTCTTTCAATTAAGAGTAAGTGTTGAATGTAAACTAGGCTAAATTGTGCATGTAAGAAGTCAAATGTAAATGTAAGGGTCTAAAATGTATATTTTGATCCAGTTGTAAAAATTGAGAGTTATAAAAATTATTTAAGATATTTGATTAAATACATACACATAGCACTCTAAAAGATAATGATCCCACTTCCTTTAACTGCATTCTCTTTTAAAATTTCGTAGAAGACCAGAAGCACAGGACCATAATATTAAATGAGCAAGAATTTTTATAGATTTGCGCCATTCGTAGGTGTAAAAAGCCAGGCTTATTATGGTGGAGCTTGACCACCTTTTCTTTTAAACAGTCCCTAGATTGTATGAAGTTGTTTATAAAAAATCTAAGTTTCTTTCCCTTAAATAGTACATATAAAAAAAAAACACATGTCATTTCTTTTTTTTTTTTTAGATGAAAGAATCTCAATTTCTTTATTAAATCTTTATGAATTTTAAAAATTTTGTCTCTCCTATAATCAAGGGTTTTCTCAAGACTATCTTGAGATGTAATCAACTATAGAGGATTTCCTTTATAGGGAATTAGGAACCCAAATAAAAATAAGCCAAGGTTTAGTTCTCTAAAGTAGGGGAAAGATCTCTTGACATATACTATAGCTTATTTAGTTGTAAATTTCATCTTCAAAATGCTTAGGAAATGCAATCACCATGATTTACTCGATTTATTAATTTTTGTATACTTTTTATAATGGAATGGTAGGATCCCTTAGGTAGATTATTGATGTAGTAGATTTAGGACTGTTAATGTCTAAGCCATTTGAGGAAGCTTGTGAATTATTTGAGTGACTAAAAATAATTTCTATCAGTCTTCTAAGAGGGTGAATCCTAAGAAAGTATCATGTATTTATGAATATGATGCTTTATCCCTTTTGATTGCTCAAGTAACTATAGTTTTTAAAAAGTTGGACAATTTTAGATTTAGACCTGGATCACATATGCATAATATTTTCCCTGATCTTGTAATAGATCCTAGATGTGTATAAGAGATATCGTTCCCAATATTTTAGTGCTAGATTATTACCCCTCAGGTTTTAATCAAAGAAATAATCTTGGGATTAGAAAAATACCTTTTGAGGTTGTAATGTAAACTAAATTTAAATGTAGGAACAATTTATACCCCTAAAAAAAACATGATGGGGTAATTTGTTAGTTTGATCAACACTAAAAAATGGAGGAGTACAATAGTATCTAGCTTTGGATTGGAAAAGATTTGGGAGACCCTTATAAACATAAAGATGAACTTCAAATGGATAGTGGGTAGAAAAACCAATAAAAGATGAACCTCCTACTTAATAACCTAAATCCATGAAAGAAATTAAGAGACCTATGATGAAGGTTGTAGAGAGACCACCACCACCTTTTCCTTAGAGGCTGACCAAACAAAAATTGGATAAGAAATTTACTATGTTCTTAGAAGTTTTAAGAAGTTAACTATAAAAATACCCTTCTACGAAACATTAGAATAAATTCCCACCTATGCTAACTTCATAAAAGATATTTTTAATAATAAAAGAAGTTAGGAGAGTTTGAAATTATAGCCTTAACTAAAAAATGTAGTGCTATCATTCAAAAGAAACTTCCTGAAAAATTAAAAAGCCTTGGTAGCTTTTCTATTTGGGTTGTTAAAAAGTAGATAATTAAATGGTTAGATGGCTAAACTATTTGTCCCATTTCACATAGTTCTTGGGTGAGTTCTATTCAATGTGTTCATACAAAGGATGGTTTGACTGTATTATCCAATGAACACAATGAGTATATCCCTAATAGGACATTAACTTATTGGAGAATTTGTATAGACTATTAGAAGCTGAACTTAGCAACTAGGAAAGATCATTTTCTCTTGCCTTTCCTTGATTATATGTTGGATAGGGTTGCTGGACATTCTTTCTATTATTTCCTAGATGGATATTCATAGTATCACTAGATTCCTATACAATTTGAGGACCAAGAAAAAATTACCTTTACCTATCCTTTTAGGCATTTGCTTTCAGATGAATGCATTTTAGTCATCATAATGCACAAGCTATATTTTATAGATATTTATTATATATCTTGCCAGATTTAATTGAGTTAGTCATTAAATTTTTATGAATAATGTTTTTGTGTATGGTACTCCTTTTAATTCCTATCTTCATTATTTAATCACTGTACTTTAAAATTTTGTCAAAAAAAAAACTAATATTAAATTAAGAAAAAAGTCAATTTATGGTGATTGAGGCCATTACTTTTGGGTATAAAATATCTAAGGAAGGTTTAGTGGTGGATAAGGTAAAGATTTAGGTAATAAACATAACCCCCACCCCCCCCTCCCCCCACACCACCTCACCCCCCTCACACACACACACATCAGTAAAAGGAATTCAAAACTTCCTTGGACATGCAGAATTTTATAGAAGGTTTATAAAGAAATTTTCTAAATAAAAAAACCCTAAATTAGTTCATTTATTGGAAAAGGATGGTCTTTTTATTTTTTATGTTTCGTTCTTAAATCTTTTAAAACTTTTAAATAGCATTCGATTAATGTACCTATAATTATTGGTCATAATTGGTCTTTATCTTTCATAGTCATATGTGATGCAAACTTTTTTACTATAGGTGCTCTTCTTGGCCAAAAGAAAGTAAGAAATTTCATATTATTTTTTATGCTAGTAGAACTTTAAATGATGCACAAATGTAACTGCAAATTAATAATCAACTTTCAAGGCATATGATTGAAGAATACGCATCTAATGAACTTCTAATCAATAAATTTTTTATGAGTAAATGTTTTCTTTGAAAATAAGTATATTACCATGGTATGTAAATATTGTTAATTTTTTTTTTAGTGATGTGCTTACATTTGATTTATGCCTTACTAAGAAAAAGAAAATTGTTGAATGATTCCAAATGTTTATTTTTGGGATAATCCAAATTTGTTCAAAGTTTGTAATGACCTAATCATTATGAGATGAATCCCTTAGGAAGAAGTTGAACATATAATTACGGAATGTAATAATTCTCATTTTGGAGGGCATTTTGAAAGATTTAGAATTGCTTCAAAGATTATTCAATTGGGATTTTAATGGACAAAATTATTTAAAGATATTCATATTATGTTAGTAAGTGTGATCAATGTCAAAGAGTAGGCAATATTTTAAGATGATATGAAATGTATTTTAGTTATGTGTTAGAAATTGAGTTAATTTTTTGGATTATATTTTATGGGACCATTTGTGTAATCCTATGGATGCTAATATATTTTTATTATTGTTAACCATTTTTCTGTGGATTGAAGGAGAGAAAACCTCTAGAATTGATGCTATGGTTGTGCTTGAAATTTAATATATATATATATATATATTTGTTTTGGAACACCTATTGTATTAATTAGTGATGGTTGAAAACATTTCTATAATTAGAGAGTAGAAAAATAACTAGTTTAATATGGTATTCATCATAGGGTTGTAAAGGATTATCATCCCCAAACTACTAGCCAAGCTAAAAAAGTAATAAAGATATTTAAAAAATTTCTAGAAAAAAAATTGTTAGTTCTAATAGAAAAAAATGGATATTAAGCTTGATGATGCATTATGGGCCTATTGAACTCCTTTTAAAACTCCTTTTGGAATGTCTCCCTATAAGTTAGTCTTTGGAAAAAGCTTGCCACCTTCCTATAGAATTAGTTCATCTGAGAAATAGTAATAATTTAATTCATCCTAAAAATGATTAATAAAAATAATCTTGTTGAAGATTATAAACTTAGTGCTGATTGGAGTTAACCCAATTATGTTGTATTTAAATTTATTTTCAATTATCTAGTTCTTTTATTATGTGTTATGTTTTTTTTTTTAATTTATTTTGTGATAGATTTTAGTTACTTTATTATTAAACAATGTTTGTAGTATTTTATTATGTTATTTAAATTTAATTTAATTTTTTTTATATGCTTATCAATTGAAATATTTCATTTATACATGTAATTTTCTTCTTGCACTTTGATTATTTATTTAGACAAAACAAGATTAGTAGATAAAATTTATCTAAATTTAAGAATAATATTTAAAGGTTAGATGATTATTTGAATAAATAAAGTATAGTAATTCATAATTTGAAATTCTTAATAATTAACTATGGATGATCATTTAAGTCATTGACTTGTCTTTAATCTTGATGGTATACACTCTTGCAGTGATTATTGAATTTGAAAATTAATAGTTTTGTTTTGAGAAAAATGTTTTTAGCATAAATTATGAAGATCGTAATAAACTTAAGCATGGAATTAGTGATCTTGCTAAATCCTTATAAAAAACATTAAGAATTATTGGAGTGATGAAAGCAAATTTATATTCTAAATTAGTAATATGTACTCAAGGTATAAAAAAGTTGAAAACATGAAAAATTAGAAGAAGAATTTGAAAAAGAAAAAAAAGATAATTACATTAAAAATTTTGTCTTTGTTGATGGTCAACTCGATAGAGTATCATAATACTTAAAACAAATAGGACAAGGTAAGTGGACTAATACATATGATTGTGCACTAATAAAATTCTAATTTAATAATATCCATAGCTAATTTATAAATTATATCCTACTCATTTATGAAATTAGAAGTCAATACCTTTACATACTCTTGTAGTGGATAAGATCAATTTAGACAATAACAAAGATGATTACTTAGGATAATTATTTATGATTTTTAAACTTAGCATTAAAGCTTTGATCATTCTAAATTACTTCTACAATATGCTGTATTACCTTAAATTTTAGTAATTTTCAATTATCAATATTTATTTAGGCTATTAAACTAATAAATAGGTGATTACACTGTTACTTAAGGACAAGCAAGAGATTAAACTTGGGGGAATTTTTAAGTATAAAATTTGTAGTATTTTTAACTTTAAATTTAGTAAAAATGTAGTGTTTCAATTGATTTATTTTAAGAAATGCTTATAGAAAGGAAAACTGTTCATAAGTAATGAACCACCACCGCAGTGTTCCAATCACTAGTGTCAAAACATCTGTAATGCCTTAGTGCTAGATCAGGGAATCATAGTGTCAAAGTCTTGAGAAAATGGTTAAATAGTTCATTGCTCCGATGGAGCGAAGGTTTGCAGTACATCATTAGAAAATTGCATCATAACACATGAGTCATAGGAATTTATGCACCAGAGCACCGATCATTATAATGTCACAGAATCATATTGCACATTTAAGTGTTGTGATGCTCAACTTTTGCAACGTCATGATAGAGCAATTGGTAAAAGATGGAGCCACATCAATTAAGTTGAGTGATGCATTTCTTTATCCAACATATGTGTAGAGTTAACACAGTGTAGTAGTGGAGCCAGTCCAACTACATAGAGGCACTAATTCATCTGATAATGCTATAGAACCACCATTTCAAGCATCACAACATGTAAGGCTATTCTATATTTACTTTAAACAATTTTTTAGTTCTTTTTTTATGAGTTCTATCACTTTCAATAGAGTTCTGTACTTTTAAATGTAGTTCTTTAGTGCCCTTTTTGAGTAAATTCTAAGGGAGGCTAAAAAAGTCATGATACTTTCACTAGTGATCTAAGCAAGTCTTATGTAAGAAATCCTACCATTGGAGGAAGAAGGATTGTGGAAAAGTTCATTTGTATTATCTTGGTGAAATCCTTCCTATTATTTCTCCTATATATTTTCTTCAATGATTGAAATGAAGACATGTTTGCGTACTATTTTAGTTATGTATGGCTAATTTTGAGTTTTGGGCTAATGATATAAACACAATGCAAGTACTGATGAAAACACTTTTTCCATAAACTAAGTTAAGGATATTTTTAATATATTCCATTCTTATTTAATGTATAAAATATCTATGTGTAGTTAATATCTAGTGTGATATAATACCTCAATGGAGTAATATATGAATAAATAGGAGTATTAAATTGGAATGTTGTCATGACTAAGCATAATATGTTAAACTTCTAGGTTCTATTGATACATTACAATTATAGGAATGTAATAAACTTGACTTTCCAACACTACAAGTTCAACAAAGATTTAGAGATACATATGCACTGGTCCACATCAATATTTTAGAGTCTCATTTGGAAAACTTTGTTGTTTTGCATACATTAATCCAAAACATATTTTATGTATTTTTATGTCATCATCTTTGACATTATCTATAAGTTATAGAAAATCAAAACCTTTAGTTTTCAAAGAGTACGATAAATCTTTAATCTATAGTAGATAACACAAGTTGATTACAATTTAGTAGAACACTTCCTCATAAGATCGACACACTCTCAATCACTTTTTTATTTCATCAATACATATAGTTGTTTATCTAGGTAGAAGTTTATATATAAAAAATAAAAAACTAAAGAATATTCATATTGAAAGTTTGTGAGGGTTTTTTAACTTTTATTAACTAGCCCAAGGCTAAATAGAGGGGGGGGGGGGGGGAAAAGGGATGGGATAAATGGATATTAAAAATTTTCTTAAAGAATTTTTTTTTAATATTTTAAAACAAACAATTTATAAGGAAGCAAGACTAATTCCTTAATTAAAAAAAAAATCAGAGATTTTGATCACAAAACAAATCGCAAAATGATATGAAATTAAATGCAAAAAAGTAATTAGAAAGAACACACCATATTTATAATGATTTAGTCAACATGACTTGTATTCACTCCCCGAAAACTTCCTTTCAAGGTATTGCACTAAAAGTAGTGTCTCTCTTTTTACCCCTACAGTGAGGCAGAGAAGTCCTTATAAAATCTTTCCACCGACCAAGTGAGCTAGAGTACCTTGAATCATTTTACTCCCTCTTAGAGTGGACAGAGAACTTGAAAATCCTTTTACTCTCTTCTAGAGTTGAAAGAGAACCTTCAAAATCCTTTTACTCCCTCCTGGAGCAGGTATAGAACCTTCAATCCGATGCTGATAAAGATCTTCCCAGAGCCACTAAGGAATTATGGATGAAGCTGGACGAAGATGATGGAATCCTTGCTTAGAGATACCTTTGTGAATCCCTCACAAGGATCTCTCTTTCTCTCTTAAAGCTCTCCTTTATTCCTTCTCTATGCTCTCTCTCAGGTTAACCCAACAACAAAAGATTTCTCATAAGAGTATTAGAAATCCTTAACTAGTGGGCTTCAAAAAACCCAAAATTTTAAAAGATCTATCTTCTGATCATGCAGTATGATACATGTATTATACAATATGATTAGTTCAATTCAGACTCATCTAGCAAGATTGTGCAGACAAGATGTTCAACTTTTATAATTCATCGTACAGTACGATCAAAACATTATACAATATAATATGTATAATTTCTTTCTATTCATTTAGGGTAATCATTGGGATTTCCAACTTCATAAATATGTGATCGTCCAACAATGTGGAAATCATACGATATGATCAGTATAAAAATCATCGATTTTGTTTAGTACAATCCATAGGATGACTATGTTCGTACACGATTAATCATACAATATGAAATATATCATATAGTACGATAAATCATAATAATTGTCCATGATTTGATTGCCTAATTTCATAGAATTAATTAAGAAAGATTTTAGTTAGGGTGTATAATACGAACCAAATCATATTGTATGACCAGTATAAAATTAGTATCTTTCTTAACCTTTTGCAACTAGGGTTTCGACGGAGTACAATACTTCATATAGTACGAGTTAAAGTTGTTTAGTATAAAATACTTAATACAACACGAAACCAAAATCGTACAGTACAAATTAATTAAAAAAAAGGCTCACTAAAAAATATTTTATCTCTCCCCTTGTGTGTGTGCAAGGTTACAAAGCAATGATATCCACCCAATTACATGATATAACTCAAGAAAGAAGAAAATAAAAAATAAAATAAAAACTAACTCTAACCCTAATCTACCCAGTCTTGAGCTAATCGGAATTGCAAGTGAATGATGAACTCATCTGCTGAAATGTTAGTACAAGTAAACACAAAAAAAATTATCACATAGATAAGAGAAAGCAGTAACTCTCACAATAATATTTTTTATCATCAAAATCACAGTATTTGATTCAGGTTTATAATAATCTTCCCCATTTTTATGATAAGAAATGTTGCTGTTTTTTTATTTTTTAAAAGGTGCTTTCCTCTAAACTCCCCTTCAGATGAAAATCATTTGTAAGAAAAAGAAGTGTAATTTTTTATTTTAAATTTTAAATAATATGTGAACAATAACAATAAGAAACAACACAATAAAAATACTACTTCTCCTTTTACATCACAAAAAGATGGAAAATAAAAGGAAGAAAAATAGAAAATAGAAATAAAAAATGCATAAAATAAACAAACTCAAAACGACTAACAACTTAAGGCAAGGAAAGAACCAATACATACATGAGAACTATGGTAGGCATTTCTCAAAATGTAATAAACTTTATCTACAAATAGAAAAGACCGAATAAGATAAGTTTTGACTTTATTGCAACATAAGGATTTAGATTCTAGAGTTTGCACACCCAACTTAACATCTTTACAGGCTAAAATCCTTTCTTTAAACTAACATGTAATTCAAGAATTATAATTAGATCGGGAAATTTAAACTTTAAGACTGTTGGCACGAAATATATCAAATATAATATTACTGTAAAAGTGATGAATGAAGAACAAAGATTTTCCAAAATCAAGTTTTAAAAATGTTTTGAAACATAAGGAAGTTCTAAGATTTAAAGAATTAGTAACAAGAGAAGCTAATTTAAGTTGGGCTCATTTTGTACCTCTTTTATCAGCTTTTGGCTCATATTGCACATCTTTTATTTTTGACACACTTAGTGTATCTTTTAGTTTTGGCGTCATTGCGCATCTTTTAGTTTCAGGCTCATTTTGTTCCTCTTTTAACTTTTGTTTTAAAAATTGCTTCCTTTCTAAATATTTAAGAATCTTACTTGTAAGATTATCTTCTAAATAGAATAGAAGAATAACTCACTCTATTATATAGGGAAGAATAATCTATATGGCAAACCTACGTTTTTTAATAGGAATAAAGAGTCTGATATAGAAAAATAATGAATTTCATTCGTAAAGTTGCATAATATATTAATGATATATAAACATGTAGTAAAGTGAAAATGCTTTCATTTCAACATCTTAATGCCAATTCAATTTTGACATCTAGTTCAAACAAGAAATTATCATGCAAAGGAAATAAGAGGGGATATAAAAATTCATAAGATTTGTTTATGCTTTGAGTTTTAACAATGACAATAATTACTTATTTAACTTTTAAGTTAGAATAAAAGTATATTTATTGCAAACATCAAATAACATTCTGGAGAGTTCATTCGTATAATATGATCCAATTCATACAGTACGAGTTGAATCATACAATATGATCCAAGTCATACGATATGATCAAAATAAACACATTTTCTATAGATTTGTCATGTAAAAGTACATAAAAGAGATCTAAGAGCACAAAACCATCTAGAAAGAAAAAGAAATTTGACTTGAAAGTGAAGAAATAAATGCAAAGTAAATTATTTTTTCTTTTAATTTAAAATGGATTACAATATGAGAGGGCCTAAAAGGAAAAAAATGCAATACAGAAATAAAAAAACAAAGCACAAAAGACAATATAGACATAAGAAAGAAAAGCACAACACAAACAAACTAGTACAAAGGTGGATCCTTATCAGGAGGGGGTTGGAAGATCTGGTTAAAGATGTTATATTGCTGCTGGATGGAGGTGAACTGCTATTGGATGTTTCCAAATTGCTCATTGAACTAACCCATATCATTATCATGTTGGGTTTGTTGGTTATCTAAATAAGTCTCAAGTCTTTCAAATTGCTGAATTAACTTCTTGTATTGATAGCGGTGAGGAGGTGGTGCAGGATCAGCTATAGGGGCAGTTTCTCCTTCTTCATCAAAGAGTGAGTCTTCTAGCTTCTGATCTCTATAAAAGACCATCTAAAAGTATTCATCTGAAAAGAAGATTGGAGTGTGGTCAGGAGGAGTAGGATTTATAATGTTGTATTTTATATTTAAGATATACCCAATCACATGTCCTAGAGGGAGATTTTGCTTTATTTTAGTGGCTGGGAGTTAAATGGAAGAGATGTTTTTGATTTAATCAATTATCATTTGGGCTTCATCTATTTGGGTGTTTTACATTATGAAGTAGGTGATAATGGACATTAGGGTTGTCATGTTTATATGATCTCAAGCTTTAGGGATGATAGATGTTCTCAGGACGTGCTAGATAACCCTAACATTTTAATTTGGAGTATGTATCAAGGGTTGATGGTAGTTTAAGGCAACATTACAAAGTAAGAGATTCACAGAACTCTAGTCTAAGTTTAATCTGGAGGCCATGTCAAGGGGTCTTTTTCCTTGGGTGTTTAGCTCAAGATGGACTCTTATGTCCTCTTTAGTGATTTCCACATTCTTATAACACACATGGGAAATCATTACAGTAGCATCCCCATTAATCCTAAGGTTTCCTAGAAACTCAAAAAGGTTTTCAAAGTGGAAGGGATTGGCCAAAGTCGTCTGATGAAATTGAAGCACAACAAAAGTTAAGGAGGTTCATTACCCGAAAGCTAAGGGCTTGTTAATTAAAAAGTATGGAATGTTTGATCTTAGCTTCTTTATAATTTTGGTAGGTAGCTTCATCAAAATATATTAGAAAGCTGATCATCGGTACGATTACGAGAGGAGGAAGCACCCTGGGTTTTTTGACTATGCTTTCCATCGCCAACCATTGTAAAGGTTGATATTACAAAAAGGAAGGATTAGAATGTTGTGTGAAAAAATTGAAAGAATTGGGCTGTTTAAATATATATTGAATAAATCATACCGTATGATCATGAGATTGTACAGGATGATCATATGAAATTATTTTGGCTAGCTGATCTGTCAAAAAGATGTGCCTGATCATACAATACGATCAAACTTTGTATGGGATGTTTAGAGGTATAGAGTTTGTTCTAAGGAGTCAAGCTGTACAACTTTTGACAAAGAGGTTTGTATACTACGAAGAAGTGTTCGTATGGTATAGTTAATAATAAATGTCATACCAACCAAAATGAATTCATCCTAATCTAGATTGTCATGTGAATCATCTAGACAAACTAGTATTCATACAGTATGATCATTAATCATAGTTTCAATGTAGTTCATCTATTTAGGCCTATGATACAAGTAGTGTTGTGCATATCATACAATATGAATGTGGTTCATATAGTATGATCGAATATGAAAATTTTGATTTGCAGGAAAAGACAGTGAAGCTTTGGGAAGGGTTTGTGAGATGATCAGGACACAAACATAAAATAAGACAACAACAAAATCATAAGAACAAAAAAAAAAAAAAAAGACAAAAAAAAAAAGGAAAAAGAAAAAAAAAAAAAAAAAAAAAAAAAAAAAAAAAGAGCAAAAAAAAAAAAGGACTAAACAAGCAAAATAAAATTATGAAAATCATAAGACAATGGAAATAAAACTCATAAAACATGTAAAGAAATAATTATAATAAAAATAAACATAACAGAAATAGAAAGTGTTAGTTTCAGACATGAATTTTGATCACACCTAATATGGTTTGTAAGGTGCTGAAGGTTTTAAAAGCTATTGGTTTGTAAAGATATCAGTAAGTTGATTTTTAGTGGCTAGATGGTGTAACTCTATGTCTCCTTTAATAATATGGTCTCTAATAAAATGATGCCTTATATCTCTATGCTTGGTTTTGAAGTGTTGGATTGGATTCTTTGAAATGCTGATGACACCAATGTTATCACATAGGATTGGAATTATTCCTACAAGTAGTCTTAAATCAAGAATTTGTTGCTTTAAATAAAGGACCTGGGCCATACAACTTCCTAAGGCTATGTACTCAGCTTCAGTAGTGGATATTGTAATTGACTTTTATTTTCTACTGGACTAGGAGACAAGGGACTATCCTATGAATTGACATGTTTCTGATGTGATTTTTTTCTATCAACTTGACATCTTGTATAATCTGAATCACAATATCCTATGATTTTAAAGGAGGCGATATGTCTAGGAAAGCAAAATCTTATGTCTTTAGTTCCTAAGAGATATTAAGAATTCACTTAACAAACAGTCAAGTGAGACTCTTTTTGATCAGCCTAAAATCTAGAATAGAGACAAAGACTAAATATAATATTAGGTCTGTTAGCAATCAAGTAAAAGAAGTGATCAAATTATTCCTATGTATTTATTTTGATTAACAAATTTTCAATTTGAATCTTTATCTATCTAAATAATGGAACTCATAGGAGTGTTGATTAGCTTGGCTTTATCCATATCATATTTCTTAAGGATTTCCTTACTGTATTTTAATTTACTAAGAAAAGTTCCATCATCCTTTGGCCTTATGCTAAATCCATGAAAGTTGGTCAGTTCTCCCATTATACTCGTCTCAAATTTCTTACTCATTATTTTTAAAACTCATCATAAAGGCTTTTATCATAGGATCCAAACAAAATATCATCAATATAAATTTGCACATTCAGTAGTTCATCTCCTACCTTTTTAGAAATAGGGTTGTTTCTATGCTCCCCTTAACAAAGGTTCTTTCTTGTATGAATATGGTTAGCCTTTTATAACATGCCATGGGTGCTTGTTTTAGTCAATATAATGCATTCTTTAATTTGAACACATGGTTAGGAAATTATAAATTTTCAAAGCCTCGTGGTTGTTCAACGTTCACATTTTCTTTTTTCACCCTATTCAGAAAGGCACTTTTGTCATCCATTTGGAACATTTTGAATCCCTTAAAATAAGCAAAGGCTAGTAACAATCAAATGGCTTCCAATCTAGCTATATGGGCTAAAGTTTTTCAAAATCAATTTCTTCTATCTGATTGTATCCCTTAGCCACTAATATTTCTTTATTTCTAACCACTACATCAAAATAATTCATTTTGTTTTTGAAATCCCATTTAAAACCCATTTAGTACCAACCACATTTTGGTCCTTAGGTCTTTATACTAACTCTCAAACATCAATCCTTACAAATTAATTTAACTCTTATTGCATGGATAGGAACCATAATTTATTATATAGAGCTTGATTTATATTTATGGGTTCAGTCATCGAAATGAAGGTAGAGTGGTTTAGTTCTTTTCTAAGTCCATGCCTAGTTCTAACGCCCTTAGATGCGTATACTAAGATCAGTTCTTTAGGATGACTTCAAGAGTATGCCCATTCTCTAAGCAGGGTATTTTCAAGTTCTATCCTTTCCTTTAGAATTATAGATTCTAATCATTATGTAATTTATACAATCTCTTCTTCTTCTACCCTATACCCTCCAGAATTATCATATTCATTAAATAAAATATGAGTGGAATCCTCTACCACTAATGTTAATTTATTAAAAATTATATAGGGTTTCCCAATATTTGAGTAACGTAGGAACACTCCTTCATCAAATTTGGGATTAAACTTTTCTAGTAGAGATTTCCCATTATTCAGAATGAACACTTTACATTTAAAGGCATGAAGGTTAGAGAGGTTTGGTGTTCTACACTTAAGAATTTCATTGGGTGTCTTGTTCTTCTTGGATCTAACATTACCCTATTCAAAACATAATAGGTTGTATTCACTGCTTTTGCCCAAAAATATATAGGAAGTGAGTTTTCAGCTAATATGGCTCTAATAGCTTATACCAAGATTTTATTCTTTCTTTCAGTAACCCATTCCGCTGAGGGATTCTAAGAGCTAAAAACTTAGGATATATCCCTTGCTCCTTATATTAAGAATAAAATTTCTCATTCTCAAATTCTCCAGCGTGGTCACTATGAATGGTTAAAATTTCATAACCTAAATTCCTCTAAATCCAAATGAAGAAGGCTTAAACTCATTAAATGATTCGCTTTTATGTGATAAGAATCTAACCCAAGTAAACCTTGAATAATCATAAAAAACCATATACCTAAAGACTTTCCCTCTTAGGCTTGTAGTTCTAATAGGTCCAAAGAGATTGATGTGTAGGAATTTTAAGGATTTGTTAGTGTTAATATCTTTGATTGAGTGGAAAGAGGATTTGATTTATTTCCCTAATTGACATGCATCACATAGGTGATCCTTAGTGAACTCTAGTTTTGAAATTCCTCTCACTAAGTCTTTTTCGGTGATTTTCCTAAGGTTTTTTATGCTTACATAATACAATCTCTTATGGCGTAACAATAATTTTTTAGCTATAATTTTTAGGCAAAAAGAAGCAACTTGTTCAACATAAATAAAATCAAGCATATAAAGATAATTAATTTTTTTTGCTTCTAGCATACTATTTCCATTTAAACTAATCATTTAGTTGGTAGACAAAAAATTAATGCTAAATCCTTTATCTTAAAATTGGCTTATGCTAAGGAGTTTATGTTTTAAGCCATTTACAAGTAAAACATTTTTAATAATGAAAATTTTGGATTTTTCAATTTTACATAATCTCACCACTCTCCTGGTGGTATTATGTCCAAGTGTCACCTTGCCTCCTGCACTGGGTTCCAACAAAATGAATTGATTTGCATCTCCAATCATGTGCCTTGAACATTCACTGTGTAGGTACCATATGTTCTCACAAGGCCTTCTGTGAGATGATCCCTAAAAAGTCATCAGATGTTAGATTTGGGAACTCAAACACATTTGGGTCTCATCTTATAGAAAGAAGAATGAAATGCATGCATGCTATGCTATGAATTTTGAAGTTTTAGTGTCCACTCTAAACATGGTCTATGGTTAGCAGTGTAAGTGTTGGAGATATGTTTTAGCATGCCACAAGAAAAATATTTAACAAAAGAAAAAGGACTTACTAATCTATTTGCATTATGGTACCTCTTCTTAGGTTAGAATGATGCATGCTAATATGAAAAATTATAAAAATCTTCAAGTGAAGCTGATTTTCTATTTTCCTTAAAAGTAGTCAATTCACCTTGTAAAAACTTATTTGCACTTTTGATAATTGAATTTTCTACTTTCAATGCATACTCCCTATTATCTAACTCAGATGTAACAATATTTAATCTTTTGTATGCATTTTCTAATTCAATATGTGATATTTTTAAGGAATCATGCTCATCAATTAATTCAGAATACTTCTTGTTTAAGATATTAAATTCATCTAGCAAAGCCATATGATTACTATCTAGAGTGGAATGATCTTTTCTTAAACATTCATGCACTTTCTATAGAATTGAAAAGTCAAATTTAAGGCTAGCATGTGATTTTTTAAGATTCTTATATGTATTATGGTTTTTTTTTTTAGAAATTTTAAATAATTGATCATATGTAAACTCAGATACCTCCACTTGATCAAAATTATCAAGATGATCATCTATCTTTAAGCATAGGTTGGTTACCTCTTATTCTTCTTCAGTTTCAGAAGATTCTGATGGTGAGTCTACCTAGAAAGCTTTTTGAGTCCTTTCCTTACCCTTCTTGAATTTGGGTTTTTCTTCACCCTTCTCTTTTCATGGGAGAGTTTTAAGAGTTGGGAAATCAATCTTCATGTGTCCTTTTCCTACCCTACTTTAGTTTTCTCTTTTCTCCTTTCACCTGTATCAAGCTTCCTTTGAATCACTCCTTTCTCAAGATAATGAGTGACCCAAGTAAGTTGTCAATGGAATAAATATTGAGATCTTTAGATTCAATAATGATAGTGATTGTTGCATCATAGGAAGAAGTTAAACAACGAAGAATTTTATTAACATTTTCAAAATTTGTAAGCTCTCTTCCTAAGGGATACATGAAAGTAACAATTGTGTAAACCTAGTATACATTTCAGAAATAGATTCACTAGGTTTCATGTGAAATAGTTCATAATCGTGAAGTATAATGTTTAGCCTAAATTATTTTACTTCCTTTATACCTTCATATGCAATATAGAGTTTGTCCCAAATCTCTTTACTAGTTGAATAAGTAGAATCACGTATATAGTCCTCAGATTTTAAAGCATAGAAAAAATAGTTCAGATATTTGGCATTCAACTGGGCTAAATCTCTATCATCAGTAGTTGTTTGATTTAAAAATGCTTTGGTTTTGAAAAAGATTAATTTTCTTTGGGAAATTTTAATTTCTAGAATTGTAGTTTTTAAATTGAACATGTCATTATGAATAATATATCACCTTATAAGGTGAAACTATCATTCAATAATAGGTTCAGATTACAAAACTTTGAGTATAATTATCATAATCAAACTTAAGAAATAACTACATATGATCTTGCAGGATCAAAATGAAGTTCAATCAGTGCTTGACTAAAATAATTCAGATAAATGATAATTAATTTCATAATCAAAATCATGATAATACAAAGATATATCTTTCCAAGGAAAAAGAATATCACCCATTATCAATCATTTGGATATGATAATAATGGTCGTTGAATTGAAATTTCCCAAAGAGAAAGAATTAAAGTTTTGAAAATTTTGATTTTAAAAATCTGGTCTGGGTTTCTAAATCTCCTACGAGCGTAAGTCCTCGTAGTTAATTACATCATAGGGAAATTGGAGTTTTCTATGAATACTCTCGATTAAAATAGTGGTATGAATTTTATTTAAGATTTCAAAGTTTGATATCAAAGGGGGTAAGGGTTGGAAATTCAAATGGGATTGGGTGAAATTTGAACACTTATTTTTGGAGTCAAAGAAAGAAGGGTAGGAGGTGTTTTGAGATTCTAAATTTCTTCAGAAACATCTCAGCCTACCCTAAGTATTGGGCTTGAATTTGAATTGAAAGAGATTTAAGTTAAACAGTTAATTTTTTTAGAATGTTGGGATTCAATTCTTAGAGGTTGAGGACTTATAGCCCAGGATTTCCACAGAACCTAAGTTTAAATTGGGTTCTAAAAATCAATAACCCGAACCTAGCTAGTGCAATGCAAATATGGTCTTACTCTGACCTGGATTTGGGAGCCAGCTAAACAACCTTGGCACTTTAAAATCATGAGTCCATTCTTTTAATGTTGAGTGGTAGGGATGTTATTTAAGATAGGTTTTTGAGAATAGGGCTAACGTCTAGAGTAGTCCTTAATTTGGCCCCTTGACTTATGTTAGGTGTTTGATGCTTAAGCTAAAAATGTAATTAAAGATTTAGACTCATTTATATTTATTTCTAATGCAATGCATGCATATCGACTCGATGAAATGGTTAAATTTGAGATGGAGAAGTTTTAAAATCAGGCTTAAAAACAGAATTTACCCTAGAAGATTGCACAAATTTCCCTTGGACAGATCTGCACCCTCATAGGCTAGGTGATCTGTCAAAACCCGTAGGTGGGGAGGTGCCTAACAAGTGGAAAGAAAATGCAGCAATTATGAAATGAGAACTCCCGATGGTCCTGGGCTTACTTCATAAAATGTTACAATTTTTATGTTGACTTAAAATTTTTAATTTCATTTAAGTATAAAATTGTTAATAAATCCTTAAGAGCCTATAATCAGATTCCTGGTCAAATCAAAATTGGCATGTTGGTAAAAAGACTAGAAAAGCAAGTAGTTCTTATGCATAAATAATTAAATAAATCAATTAAATTAATTACTCAAATTGAATGTCCATATGACAAGTGTCATTTATTATTACATCATAGAATTACAAAAAAGTAAAGTGGCCGGGCACCACTGACAACAATCCATATTCCACTCCTTACACTCAAGTCCCTTACTCTTTGGATTCCAAATCGGATGTCATCCCATTATCAAAATATCACTTTAAAATATAACTCAACTTGCATCAAATTACATTTGAATATAAAAGAAAAATTTAGACTCAACAACTTACAAGGTTATCCTAAGCAGTTATAATTAATCTCAAGAAATTATAATGAATCTCGAGCAATTAATATTTGAAATTTAAATAATCAATCAATCACAACACAGAGTATAATAAATAAATAAGCAATCAATCAATTCTAAGCTTGCAACCAGCATGCAGTGAAAGCCACAAAAAACTCAACATACAATTGTAGAAAAGTAAGCACCGGCCTAGCGTAAAACTAGAGTTGGTTGTCCTAGCAAATCATCTAAAGTGTGTGATAAAGGCTGTGTGGCTTGGATTTGTCTTAAATGAGATATTTGATTGAAGTTACTTAAGATTTGATTGGTCGAAAAGCTTAAGGGAAAATTTAAGTTTGAGTTTAATTATTAATGACTTAGTTGATTTTAAAATAGATTTTAAAGCGTTAAATGGATATCACATTTATTGCTCACCGAGGCCATGAAGTTTATTTCACCTTTTTTGAGGCTAATCTAATAGCCTCGTAGGCCTGAGTTACTTAGTGGTACCTGGTATAATTAAGTGACTTAAGTTGATAAAGATTTGAAAGTTAATGAATTGTAATTAAGGTTGGTTGATTGCTGGATTTAAGGTTAATTAAAGATTTCTAGAGTTTTAAAGTGATTTTTAAGTTTTAAGAATTTTTTTGATTATTTTAATCATTTAATTAAAGGGTGGTGAAACGTTGACTTTTTTATTTAGGTTAAATTCTGGAAAGTTAGTATTTTTATAAAATATTATACCTTAAGATGAGTTGTTAGACACTAAGTTTGTTGCATTTGGATTTTTCTACATTTAGTTATGAAGGTTTGAAGTTTTGACTTGATTTATAATTAATTAAATTAATTAAATATTCAATTTCACTTAAAATTAAAGTAAGATTCAATTTGCTGTCAACTCAAAGGGTTTTTATTTTTCATTGATTAAGGTTTGAATTATGGTCCGTTAAAGGTATTATTTGTATTTTTTTATTTAAATTTGATTTATTAGAATTTTTTGAAGTTTTGATGATTAATTAAGAGTTTAAGCTTAAGAAAATTAATTATGGAGCTTAATGGTTTCAAAAATCAGTGAGAATATTTCTATGGGTTAAGCATGTCACTAAGTTTAAATGGTTGAAATTTCAACTAAATAGGAGGTGTATCCTAATTATTGAAATTTTCTAAGTTCTTTAAAGATGTCCTTAATGATGTCGCTAAGTTTAATGGGTTTGAATCAATGTTTTAACAAACTCTTGGACTTAACATAAGTAATCACCTACACATAAGCATAATTAATTCCTAAATCTAGGAGAGCCTAGGCTAGGTGCAAGTGTGTGTAACCTACACAAAATTAAAGTACATTTTGAAAATTTGATAATAAAGCTCAAATAATGAGTAATTAACAAGTTAATTACCCATTAGCTAATCCCCATTAAATCAATTCAATCAAATCCAATCTTTGATTAAGATTTCAAGTCAAATTCAAAATGTTAAAAAAAATCTAGATATACATATAATTTTAAAATGAATTGATTTAAAATTATATATAAAATAAAGACTATAATTTTAATAATTCATATTAATAAAAAAATTTGCTCAAATAATTCTAGAAATGTGCTCTAGAAGTTAAAAATAGACTAAAACATTTTTCTTAAGATTTTGAAAATATTTGGATTTATTTTAATTAAATAATAAGTAAAATAATTAAATAATCAATATTTAAAATTACTCAAAATATATATCATATTTTAAATTGATTTTATTTTTAAATTAAAGGTCTTGAAAATCTGAGTAATTTGATATATAATACTTAATTTTATGAAAAGTATTTAATTTTTAATTTCTTTGAAGTTTTTGGTAATTAAATGGTTTTAATTTTAATTAAAACCCTCTAATTAATAGGTGGCGGTGGACTGGACAATTGGCGAGCTCGGATTCGTCCAGTGGAGTGTGGAGACGGTGGGCAATCATTTGTAATGATTGTGCTGCCGCGCAATCCATGCAAATGATTACAGTGGCGGCGATGCTGGGTTTTGTGGCCACTTAAAAACATTAGTATATCCCGCCAACCGTTGGATTGCATGCGGGTTGGGATTGACGGCTCGGATCGAGTCGGACCATAGGAAAAATCATAGGATCGATATAGCGGTTATACAAAACCATGGTTAAGCCAGATCTGAACCGTTGATCACAAGATCAATGGTCCAAAACATGTATAACAAACATCTTGCTGAACTGAAGCACTAATCCACTAAAACGGCTCGTTCTCTCAAAATATTGAATCGTTTTACTTGAAATTTTAAACACAGAGTTCATTAACAAAGAGCATCAATGGGGATATATTGTTTTTTATTTTAAAAGTGCTTATTTAAAAGCTAATTTAAACTAAGTGTATGTACATAGGGTTTGAGATTTTGAGCAAACTAACCATTGGATTTTGGATTTTTTGATCTCTCTGAGTTTTTTGACTGTCCACGCTTAATCCATCTTCAGAAAATACTGTCTAAAAAGCTGTGGATTGACGAGAAAATAATTTGGACGGACTTTTGCCTTGTCTCACCGGAGCTCTCACCGCCGGTGGGTTTGAGTGGTGGATTTGAAGTTAGGAAGTGTAGATGAAGGCTAAGGGAGCTTAAACGAGCAAGAAGCTTGGGTGGAGAGTCTTGAGGGGGTGAGAGATTAGGGATTGAGTGAATGATCACTCTTTGTTCCTATTCCCCCTATTAAAAATACGTTGGCTATAGGGGATGGTTCTGATCAACTTGAAGGCCTCCTTGATGCATGTCATCTGTCTCTAGGGAAGTTAGAAGCAGGGAATAAAAAAGGATAAAGTACACCTATGTGGAAAGGTGAAATGGTCCTTTGATCACTTGGACTTGATTAAGGGATTAAATCAGGGATTAAGTGAGCTTTTAGAAGCCTCCAGAGTATGTTCAAATGGTTGGATGGGCCTGGGCTTGGCTTGATGGGTTGGATTAAAGATTTTGACCACTCTTAAGCTTATAAAAGTGTTTGTTGACTATATTGACTAATCAACCAGCAAGGGGCTACTGAGGTGGCAGCTAGAGTGGCTTAAGGATCTGGTTGGAATGCTTTGGAATGAAGGCCAAGTTGTTAAGTTGGGACTTGAATCAAAACATGAGTCTATAGGTAGTTTGACCAAGTCTTGTGGAATTGATTTGGTAAAACCAACTAGGATTTAACTCAAGATAATTTTAGAGATATTTGAATCATCCACCAAATGAGAAGAAGGGTTTTAAGGACCTGCTTTGATTAGATTCAAGGGATTGATCCAAGTTAACTTGAGTCGACTAGGCTTAGGTCTAGTTGATCAAATCAACTAATGGTTGGTTCGAAGGTCCAATTTGTTGCAGATTCCATGAATTATGTTTTGATGATTAGCAAACACTCTTGCTTCTTTTTGAATGCCTTTACTACTAACATTTTCAGGATTCAAAGATAGGATAGAAATCAGAATCAGCTCAAGACTGGGTAGATTAGGGTTGAGTCAGTCTATAATTTTCTTTTTTCTTTCTTGAGTCAATTATAATTATTTGAAGTGACTGATGTTAAGTAACCCTACACACACACTTGAGAGATTTAGAGCTTGTGTATTTACTCACATCGGCCCGGACGATCGAGTTTAAAATAGAAGATCTAATCATGATTTCTTAGTTAAGGCAGCCGTCATTAATTGATCGGCATGGACGACACCTGTATCAGCCAGGATGATATGCTCAATATAGAAAGAAATTTACGTCATGATCTATTTAGGTATTCTGTATTTTTGGAAATCGACTAGGACGATTCTTTTATCGGCCTGGACGAAATTATATAATTATGCCTAAATTGATCCGATAATCATGGGAGTAATTAAGGATGATTGATATGATCACATCATCCTGGACGATTGCAAGATCATCCTGGATGATCCATTCAAAAACTCTTGGTTGCTTTTGGCCGATTTGGATCGGACAGTACAAATTCAGGGTGATGCTCTGGACGATTTTCCTCTAATTTGAACTGATCGGCCGGGACGATCTTGAGATCGTCCAGGATGATCAAGCAAATTTTTAATCATCCAATTTGCATTCAGGGCGATGCTCTGGCCGATCTTATGATATTTGTACTGATCGGCCTAGACAATTTCCATATCGTCCTGGACGTAATGTCGACAACTTGCAATTAATGAGCTCCTTTGAAGCTCTTCTATTTAAGAGCTCTTATTCATTATTTTTAAACATCCTTGGCTGCTGTCTTGACCAGAGAAAACCTAAAGGAGAGAGAGAGAGGTTGAGAGAGAAGAGGATCTTGTGAGGTGGAGCTTGTGAGGGGGTTCACAAGGGTTTCTCCAAGCATTATTCCACTTCTTTTTTCCTAAAGTCTCTTATCCTTGGCAGGGTTGGGAGAGGTAAGTTTTAGCAAGTGATCGTGGTTCTCTGCCTGCTTCAGGAAGAAGAAAAAGGAGTTGGGTTCTCTTCCTTGCTGGGTGTGGCAAAAAAAGTAGGTGTTTTTGTAAGTGCTTCTCCGCCTCGCTGTGGGGGCTAAAGGAGAGTCACGTTGGTAGTGCAATACTCGGAGGGAGCCTCCAGGGAGTGGATGTAGGTCAAGTTGACCGAACCACTATAAACCCTTGTGTTCTTTTACTGCTTCCGCACTTTAATTTTTTGCCCTTATTTTTTCTGTGGTGATTTTAGTTTGTGATATTTGTTCTTTTTGTTTAAAGATTTTTTAAAAAATACCAATTCACCCCCCCTCTTGGTTAGCCTCGGGACAAGTTCATAGGGCCTAACATTGCTAACGAACTTTCAAGTGGTATCAAAGCGGAATTCATAAAAATAAAGTTTGAAAACTTTTTGAATTTTGATCCATGGCTAACTTTGGAAATCTAAATACAACTGAAGGATATTCTATTACACGACCTCCCTTGTTTGACAACTTTTCTTTTGATTTTTGGAAAACTCACATGTCTACTTTTTTGCAATCAACTGACTATCACATGTGGATGCTTATTAAAGAAGGATATTCTCCACCTACTCATGAGATTAATGGAATTAAAACTAAAGTTGCTTTTACTGAATGGACTACCGATGAAAGAGATTTAGCTCAATTGAATGCGAAGTGTTTGAACTATTTTTTCTGTGCTTTAAAGTATGAGGATTATATGCGTGTTTCTACTTGCTCTACTGGAAAAGAGATTTGGGATAAGTTGTGCCTTACTTATGAAGGAACCAATGAAGTGAAACAATCTTGTTTGAATATTCTTTTGCATAACTACAAACTTTTTTGTATGAAACCTTCTGAATCAATTTCTGATATGTATACATGATTTACTCAAATTGTAACTTCTTTGCATGCCCTAGGAAGAGAACTTTCAAACTATGAAAAGTAAACAAAATCTTACGAAGCTTGCCTTCCTCTTTTGATGCAAAAATCACTGCTATAACTGAATCTAAGGATTTAAACACCTATTCGCTTGATAACTTACTTGGCTCACTCATTGCTTACGAACAAGGGGTGAATCAAAGAAATCTTGATGCAGGTGAGAAAAAGAAAGAGAAAATAGTGGTGCTGAAAGCGCACAAATCGGACTCTGACTCTTCCAGGTCTGAAAGTGATGACATTGCCTTTATCACAAGGCAATTCAAAAGCTTTCTAAGGAAGATGCAAAAGCATCATGAAAATTGAAGAAAAGGTAAGGATAATAATATTTTAAAGGATCGTCTGATGTGGTTTTTTATGAATGCAGGAAGCTAGGACACGTAAAAGCAGATTGCCCTACACTTAAGACGCACACAAGCAAGGAAAAGAGTGAGGAGAAATCCAAGTTTTGAAAAGATAAAAAGAGACTCCAAAAGGTGTTTTGGGCGGATTCTGCATCGGATTCATCGGATAAGGAACTAGAAGATGAGACAACAAACTTGTGCTGAATGGCAAACGATAATCTTGATCAAGAAGAGGTATGTGAAATTTCCTACGATCAACTTTTTGAAGTTTCTGAAAAAATTTATACATTATATAGAAAACTTAAGAAAACACATGCTAGCTTGAAATTGGAATTTTTGAATTTACAAAATGAGCATGAAGTTATTGTCAAAGATCATTCCATGATTGATTCAAATCACATGACTCTACTTGATGAATTTGATGAGTTAAATAAAAAGCATTGTGAATTAATTGAAGAGCATGAGTCACTAAAAGTCACACACATACATCACTTAAATCTAAGTTTCAAAATTCTAAAGAGATGGAGAAAAATTTGAGGATTTATAATGATGCCTTAAAAAGTACTAACTTAAGAATCCAAAATGAATTGGATACATTTAAGAAAACTAGGATGGCACCAACACTTGATCAAAAGCCAAAACCTAAGAAGAGGCTTTATAACTCAAGCCATTTAAGGAATCCTTTTCCAAGTGTTAGATATTTTTTATGTGGCATCCTAGGACATATCTCACACACTTGCACTGTTCACCATAGTACACATTGGGTGTGGAGATCAAAGGTGCATTATTTACAGCATACCACACATGCATTGCATCCTACTTTTCATAAGAAGGGACCCAAACCTGTTTGGGTTCCTATATCTGACATTTGATAATTTTGTAGGTGGGCTCTCACAAAAGGCCTCATGAGAGTATGTGGTTCTTGGATAGCAGATGCTCTCAACATATGACTGGTGATGCCAATCAATTTGTTACGCTGGAGTCCAGAATTGGAGGCAAGGTTACTCTTGGAGACAACAACGCCAGGAAGGTGGTAGTCTCAGGTATAATTTTTAATTCTAAGAACCTTATGATTGAAAATGCTTTGCTTGTAGATGGATTAAAGCACAACCTTCTCAGCATCAGTCAACTCTGTGACAAAAGCTTCATATTGCAATTCTTTATAAATTCAAGCATTATAAGTTTAAGTAACAACATTATTTTGTAGGGAAAAAGGATCAACAACATGTACAAGCTTGATTTAAGTAATATTGAATGTGCTGCATCTTTTTGCTTAAAAACTGTTGTTGATGATTCATGGTTATGGCACCGGAGACTATGCCATGCAAGTATGAAAACCCTTAGGAAAGTGACCCAAAAAGACCTAGTTAGAGGTGTCCCCAAACTCAAGTTTTCAAAAGACCACCTTTGTGATGCTTGCCAACTAGGAAAGCAAGTCTACTCCACCTTTCATCCCATTAAGGAAATTAGCACCTCTAGACCTTTAGAAGTCCTTCACCTGGATTTGTTTGGACCCATTAGCACTGCCAGCTTTGGAGAGAAAGTATATGGTTTGGTGATTGTTGATGACTACTCGAGATTCACTTGGACTAGATTTGTTTCACATAAACATGAATCTTTTGAGGAGTTTAGAACATTTTCTACTTGGATTAAGAAAAAGCTAGGTTGTGAGATCTTGACCATCTATAGTGACCATGAGGGAGAGTTTGAGAATTAAAAATTTGGAGATTTTTGTGAGGACATGGAGATTAGCCACAACTCTTCAGCTCCTAGGACCCCTCAACAGAACGGGGTAGCTGAAAGGAAGAACTGGACTTTGGTGGAAGCCGCTAGAGCCATGCTTGTTGAGTATTCACTTCTAAAATACTTTTGGGCTGAAGCGATTAACACAACTTGTTATGTGTTGAATAAGGTGAATGTTAGAGCCAAACTAGATAAGACACCCTATGAGATCCTTAAGGGTAGGACACCCAATCTTTCCCACCTTCATGTCTTTGATTTTATGGTTTTCATTCACAACAATGGGAAGTCTCACTTGGGAAAATTTGATCATAAATCTGATGAAGGAGTGTTCTTGGGATATTCTAGTGTTGGGCATTCTTTTAGGGTGTTTAACAAGAGGACTTTGATGGTGGAAGAGACTACACATGTAGTATTTGATGAGTCTGATCCTAAAAAGCCTGGAGTTGAGGATGATGATGATGTTTGAGAGATTACCACTGGAGTAGGAAATTTGGAGAAGGGAGTAGGTCAATAAAACATTGAAGGAGTAGGATATGTCACCCAAGGAGTAGAAAATATAGATCTGGAGGAAAGGGTTGGACCGTCTCACACCTTTCCTAGAGATTGGAGATACTCTACAAGTCACCCCAAGGATTTGATCTAAGGAGAGCTCCCAATGTCCAAATCATGTTTTGAGAGCTCCCAATGTCCAAATCATGTTTTTAAATTAAAAAAGGCTTTGTATGGGTTAAAGAAGGCACTAAGAGCTTGGTATGAGAGGCTTAGCACATTTTTACTAGAAAGGGAGTTTGTTAAGCGGAGCGTAGAAACCTCCCTTTTTTTTAGGAAAGTTGGAGATGATTTGCTTATTATTCAGATTAATGTGGATGATATACCATTTGGATCTTGTAATAAAAACTTTGTGACGAGTTCTCTAAAACAATGAGTAAAGAGTTTGAGATGAGTTTAATGGGAGAGTTGTCCTACTTTTTTGGTTTTAGCATAAAATAATTGGATAATAGAACTTTTTTAAATCAAACAAAATACATAAAGGACATTTTGAAGAAGAATGAGATGAATAAAACTAAGCCAATTAATACTCCCATGACTTCTAGTGTTCCATTGGATAAGGACCCAAGTGGTAAGTCTGTTGATCAAAAGAAGTATAGAGGCATGATTGGATCCTTACTTTTCCTGACTGCTAGCCAACCTGATATTATGTTTAGTGTTTGCCTTTGTGCTAGATTTCAAGCTGAACCCAAGGAGTCCCACCTCACTGCTGTTAAGAGAATTTTTAGATACCTTTTCGGGACCCAAAGCTTAGGGATTTGGTATCCGAGGCACAACACTTCTTTTGAGATTATTGAATTTTCTAACTCTGATTTTGCAGGATGCAAGGTGGATAGAAAAAGCACTTCAGAAACTTGTTAATTCATAGGACAATCTTTGGTCTCATGGTCTAGTAAAAAGCAAAACTCTGTTGCACTTTCCACTGCTGAAGCTGAGTACATTACTTTGGGGAGTTGTGTGGCCCAAGTCCTTTGGTTGAAACAACAGGTATTGGATTTAGGATTACCTGTAGGCACCATCTCAATCTTTTGTGACAACACTAGTGCCATATGCATTTCTAAGAATCCTATCCAACATTCAAGGACTATGCATATTGATATTAGGCATCACTTTATTAAATCAACTGGCTGACATCTTTATTAAACCCCTGGCCTTCGACACTTTTTGCTCTTTAAGGACCAGATTTGGTGTGATTGACATAAATGCTTGAACTTGATCTTTAACTTTCTTCCTCTTGCTTTTATTTTTTTTTATTTTTGATTTGCTTTTCCTTTTTAATCTTTGTTATTTTTTTCTTCTTTTTGCTTTACTTTCAGTTTTTTGTTTGATTTATTTTACTTTCATGTTCTTTTAATTTAGTTTTCAAAATCATCGATGAAATGATATCGTAAGCCTTGTCCTTGGTTTTGAAAATTTATAGTCAATTTTTTACATCTCTTAAATCTATTAGATGGTAAAAATATACCGTTAATTGTGTCTCTTTCTCTAATCTAATTTAGTGGCACTGTTTTCTTTTCTAATCAAAAATCTATTTCAAATTAACAATTGTGTGTGAAATTAAGATCTTTTCTAACCTTGCCAAAGCAAATCTATCTTGTATTTATAATGATCAAAGTATTTTTGGCACATCAAGATTCCTCATTACTCTTGTCATTGGTTATTGATTCTATTTTGTGAATTGTTCTTCCCTATGTTAGAGAGAGAGCTCCTATTCTTTAATATCTAGAAGATATACTCACAACTAAGATTATTTTTAAGAGTTTTTGAAAGAAAATGAAGCTTGAAAAAATAAAAAATTTGGCCAATGATGCCAACAAAAGATGCGCAATGACCCCAAAATTGAAAAAAAAATATATACACAAAGTGTATAAAAAATCAAAAGAAGCGCAATGCACCATTCATTTGACAAGAGGCATAAAATGAGCCCACCAAAAGCAACCTCTCCTCTCCTTTCAAATCTTTTAAAACTTAGAAGATCTCATATATCAAAAGCTTGATTTCGATTGTTTTGCGATTGTGACAAATTCACTTTGATTCATTATTCTATAACAGATTTTTTATGGAAACAAGTGATGAATGGATCCTTTTTTCTATCCAATTGAATTTTTTAGTTAGGTCATTGATTTCCAAAGACAGTTCTACCCTAAGAAAAAGTCCGAGCTAAGGGTAATCATGATCGGATATTATACCATTTTATGGATTTTTTTTAAAGTTAATTCATTAGCTCACAAAATTTATACAAATCAATCACATGGAATACTACATCATGTTCATGCCTTGGTTAAAAAAAAAAAGGGTCTTTTGATTTGTTTCTTAGTTTCCTCCTCCTTTTTGAGATGGAAAAAGGGGGGAGAGGGGTCTTTTGTATGCTTGCACTTTCAATTCCATGTTTTACACTACTATTTTTGGATTAATTATAAAAGTGTTTGCCATCATAAAAAATAGGGAGATTGTTGCAGATTCCATAAATTATGTTTTGAAGATTAGCAAACACTCTTGCTTCTTTTTGACTGCCTTTACTACTGATATTTTCAGGATTCAAAGATCGGACTAAAATTAGAATCAGCTCAAGACTGGGTAGATTAGGGTTGAGTCAGTCTGTATTTTTCTTTTTTCTTTCTTGAGTCAACTGTAATTGTTTGAAGTGACTAATGTTAAGTAACCCTACATACACATTTGAGAGATTTAGAACTTGTGTTTTTACTCACATCGGCCTGGATGATCGAGTTCAAAACAGAAGATCTAATCAGGATTTATTAGTTAACATAGCCATAGTTAACTGATCGGCCTGGACGATAACTGTATCAGCCAGGACGATATGCTCAATACAGAAAGAAATTACACCCATGATCTATTTAGGTATTCTATATTTTTGGAAATCGGCCAGGATGATTCTTTTATCGGCCTGGATGATATTGTATAATTATGCCTAAATTGATCCGGAAATTATGGGAGTAATTAAGGATGATTGTTACGATCACATCATCCTAGATGATCGCAAGATCGGCCTGGACGATCCATTCAAAAACCCTGGTTGCTTCTGGCTGATTTGGATTGGACAGTACAAATTCAGGGCGATGCTTTGGACGATTTTCCTCTGATTTTAACTGATCAGCCGGGAGGATCTTGAGATCGTCCGAGATGATCAAGCAAATTTTTAATCATCCAGTTTGCATTCAGGGCGATGCTCTGGCCGATCTTATGGGATTTGTACTGATCGGCCAGGATGATTTCCATATCATCATGGACGATTATGCGGCAACTTGTAATTAATGAGCTCCTTTGAAGCTCTTCTATTTAACAGCTCTTGTTCAATATTTTTTAACATCCTTGGCTGCTGTCTTGACCTACGAAAACCTAAAGGAGAGAGAGAGAGAGAGAGGATCTTGTGAGGGGGAGCTTGTGAGGGGGTTCATAAGGGTTGCTCCAAGCATTGTTTCACTTCTTCTTCCCTAGAGTCTCTTGTCCTTGGAAGGGTTTGGAGAGATAAGTTTCAGCAAGTGATCATGGTTCTTTGCCTGCTTCAGGAATAAGAAAAAGGAATTGGGTTCTCTGCCTTGCCGAGTGTGGCAAAAAAAGGAGGTGTTTTTGTAAGTGCCTCTCCGCCTAGCTGTGGGGGCTAAATGAGAGTCACGTTGGTAGTGCAATACTCGGAGGGCGCCTCCTGGGAGTGGACGTAGGTCAAGTTGATCGAACCATTATAAACCCTTGTGTTCTTTTTACTACTTCTGCACTTTAATTTTCCGCTCTTGTTTTTTTTGTGGTGATTTTAGTTTGTGATATTTGTTCTTTTTGTTTAAAGATTTTTTAAAAATACCAATTCAACCCCCTCTTGGTTAGCATCGGGACTAGTTCATAGGGCCTAACATCCCTAATGAACTTTCACAATCAGAGCTGAAATCACTAGGTGAAGTGATCATAAGAGTTTGAAGGAGTTTTGAATAAATTTTAGATTTGATTGAAAATGAAAAAGCTTAAGGTTTAACTTGGTTAACCAGGCTTGATCAGGGTTAGGGCTTGAGTCCATTGCGCTCCTAATGGTAATTAGGTTGCATTGGAAGAAGTTATGGGATTTGATTTGATGGGGCTATATTGATGTTTATGGAAACACCAAAATTATCCTTAAGGGGAATTTTTGTCATTTTGACCCATGGTCAACTAGGGATTAAAATGGGTCCACTAAAATGTAGTTTACTTTTCAATAGGTTATAATCAAGGGTCTGGAAGTGATTGGAGGGTTTGAAGAAAGCTGCAAGGTCAAAATGCAGTGGGTGGCAGGTCTAGTGACATAGGCTGTGCATATTTGAAGGTTTTACAACTTTTGGATTTCAATTCAATTTTGAAGGTTAGAGGCCTCAGAATGGACTTAAATTTGGAGGGTTCTCTCTAGAGACATGTCTTATCAATATGAAATTGATAGACTCTGAATCAGAGGTCATTTGATAAGATTTTGAAATGTTTAAAAAATCCTTGGAAAAGGCTTTCAGGGCTTTGGACCTTTAGCCTTGGATTTTGGGTTTACAAATATGGATTTAATCATAGGGTCTGGATTATATCCTAAGGTCAGGATTGATCTAGGGTCTAGATAGATCTTAGGGTCTTGATTGGTCCAATTGACCTTATATAAAAATGAGATCAACAAATGGACCCCCAATATGTGTAGTAGAATGAAGTTCTACTGTTTATATTGGCGTTGACCAAATTGAAATGTCAAGTATGAAGTTTTGATCCTAAGGGAAGGAAAAGGTCTTTTCCTAGGGAATCGAGGTTTGAATCGATACTAGGGTAGTGTCATGGATGGCGTATTCTACCACTAGTGAGTCTGGTCCTAAAGGGAACAAAAGCCTATCCCTAGAGGAAAAGAAAGCTTTGGTGATCATACAGGAAGGAAGAATTCCTAACTATAGAGGATCAAGTATGGGTTTTGATTCTAAAGGAAAGGGAAGACCTAACCCTAGAAGATTGGATTTGAAATTGGTTTTAAGGGAAGGGAAGACTTAACCCTAAAAGATTTAATTCTAAATTCGTTCTAAGGGAAGGGAAGACCTAATCCTAAAGGATTGAGCTTTGATTTGGTACTAGGATAGTGCCACTGAAGGCGTACTCTACCACTAGCAGATCTGGTCTTAAGGGAAGAGAGTACCTAAATACTAAGGAAGAGAAGGATTGAATGACTGTATAGGTACAGAAAATTCCTAACTATAGAGGATCAAAATGTGGATTTGATACTAGGGTAGTTCCACGAGGGGCATACTCTACCACTAGTAGATCTAATCCTAAGGGAGGAAAGAAACATAACCTTAAGGAGAAGAATGCTTAACACTGAGATTTAAAATTGAAGTTAGGATGGTGCCACAGAGGGCGTACTCAATCACTAGTAGATCTAATCCTAAAGAGAGAAAGCACGATGACTCGCATCTGTCCTTAAGGAAAAGAGGATGATCGTGTGGGAAGGAAGCATTGCTTCCCACAAAGGATAGGATTTGAAATTTGAAACTAGGATGGTGCCATAGAGGGTGTACTCCATCGCTAGTGGATCAAAGCCTATGGAAAGGAAGCACAGGGACACACCTAACCTTAAGAAAAAAAAGAGGATGATCATGTGGGAAGGAAGCATTGTTTCCCACAGAGGATCAGATTTGTAGTTTGAAACTAAGATGATGCCACAAAGGGTGTGCTCCATCACTCGTGGATCTAATCCTAAGGAAAGGAACCTTTGGGACTCACACCTAACCTTAAGGAAAAGAAGATGACCATGTGGGAAGGAAGCATTGCTTCCCATAGAGGATCGAATTTGAAGTTTGAAACTAGGATGGTGCCATAGAGGGCATGCTCCATCACTAGTGGATCTAATCCTAAGGAATTGAAGCTTTGGGACTCAGACCTAACCTTAAGGAAAACAAAGTGACTGAACTATAGTGGGGCCCAACAGGCTTAAATCCACTACTACTTAGTCGAGATCATAGGAGATAGGAAGCACATGGACTCACACCTGCTCCTAAAAGATCAAATTTAGATTTGAAACTAGCATGTGTCACAAAGGGCGTGCTACATCACTAGCAATTCTAATCCTAAGGAAAGGGACTCACACCTAACCTTAAGGAAAAGAAAGTGACTAAACTGTAGTGGGGCCAAACAGGCTTAAATCAACCACCAGTTAGTAGAGATCCTAGGAGATAGGAAGCACAGAGACTCACACCTACTCCTAAAGGATCATATTTATCTTGGGTTTTCAATGAATAATCTAGTTAGAAAGCACAGAACTCACATCTAACTAGGGTAACTAGCCAAAGGAGATAGTCTGCCCAAATCTCTAATGATTTGGCAAAAGCTATCTAACCCAAATTGATTCTAATCCTAAGAAAATGAAGCATAGGGACTCACACCTATCCTTAAGGAAAAGAGGATGACCGACTAGGATGGGGCCAAATGGGCTTAGATCCACCACTAGTAAGTCAAGATCTCAGAAGGTAGGAAGCACACCTACTCCTAAAAGATTGAATTTGAATTTAAAATTAGGATTGTGCCACAAAGGGCATACTCCAACACTAAAGGATAATTTTGTGGAGAGGAAACTTGCTATACACAGAAAATCGAGTCTCGATAATTATATGTGGAGGAACTTGCTCCACATAGAGGATCGAGTCTGGAATGATCATATATGGAGGAAACTTGCTCCGTATAGAGGATCAGGTCTGGAATAATCATATGTGGAGGAAACTTGCTCCACACAGAGGATCAAGTCTAAAATGATCATATATGAAGGAAACTTGCTCTAAATAGATAATTAGTTCTGGAATGATCGTATGCGGAGAAAACTTTCTCTACATAGAGGATTGAGTTTGAAATGATCATATATGGAGGAAACTTGCTCCAGATAGAGGATCAGGTCTGGAATAATCGTATATGGAGGAAACTTGCTTCATATAGAGGATCAGGTCTGGAATGATCGTATGTGGAGGAAACTTGCTCCATATAGAGGATTGAGTTTGACTTTTGGAATTTAAGATTTGAATGATTTTTTAATTTGAATTGATTTGATTTTAAAGAATCCTTGAATTTGAAGATTGATTTAGAATTTGAATTTGATTTAGTTTTAAATTTGAATATGTTTGAATTTGAAGTTTGATTTGATTAATTTGAATTTGAAGGTTTTTGAATATGAGTTTTGATTTGATTTTAAATTTTGAAATTTGAAATTTATTTTTAAATGTGAATTTTGAAAGTTTCTGATGTTTGATTTTGAATTGAGAAAGTTCCTTAGTCAAGAAAATTTAAAGAATTTTTTATTGACTTTGAATTTTATACTCATCTGGCATGGTGATTCTTGAAGAACCACCCAGATCTTTAAAAATATAAGGTGGCATCCTTTAGGGTTGATCAGTTAATATTTGAAATTTTCTCAAAGATCGTCTCTATGATATGAGGACAGTCTTGTATTGGTTCAAACTCCTCCACTGATCTCTCGGTAGGCTAAAATATGCAACCAAAGAACCTAGACCAAGTCTCCCACTTGGAAGGTTCTAAGTCGTGCTATCTTATCACGAGCTGAACCACTCAGGACTTATACGATTCTAAGTTTTATTGAGCCTTAAAGACAAAGCTCTGCAAGGCCTTGAGCTTTTCAAATTGGAGTCAAACATTCTTCTTAGTCGTGGTTTGATTTTAAACGACAATTTCTAACATTAAAAAATACTCCTCTAGTGGGGTTTGATATTGGACCCATTATAGAGTGTAATTTTGTTAAGAAGGCCTTGAAGGAAAAGATGCCTATGTGCAAGGACTCACACATATTTCTCAAGGATAGGATTTTAATTCTTATCAGGAGTAGAAGATTCATTTATTTTATTAAAAATTTCCTCTAGTCATTTAGACCCTGTCAAAATGACAAGCAGGAACAAATTTAAAAGTACAGTGAGAGGCTGAGTGACTCCAACTAACATTGAAAAGGTTTAAGGATTTAAGTTTTGTTGACCCAGACCAAGTTTTGTTGAAACAAAACTGGGGTCTCCCTTAAATAGATTTTGAATTAAAATTAACTTAAAAGGGTTTAAGTAGAAGAGAGAAATTCGATCTTTTAAATTCTCTTGCATAAGAGATTTTTCTATCTGATAAATAATTCATGCATGTTGAAGAATCTAAATTCAGGATTTTCAAAGTCAAGTATTTAAAGCTGATTGGGTTTTCTTTTGAGATTTAAGGATTTAAAAGCTGGAAGGCCTCTTACTCTTCTTATCTTTTTTCTTTGTGGCACGCTTCGTGCATCTTTTGATTGATTTTGAGCATTCGCCCATCTTTTGATTTCAATTCAATTTAAGAAAATTCTTCACTTTCTTTAAAAATCTCAAAATAATTGCTCTGTTTTTTAATGCTGGGATTATAACTCAAGTATTAGAGAAGAAAAGACATTCTTTTATACAAGGAAGAATAATCCCCAAAGCACATCCAAACTTTTAAAAAAAAATATCAACTTGACTTTTGAAAATCATTAACAGATTTTAGACATGCATGAATCACCTATTAAGATAGAAGATTGCTAAAAGGTTGATAAAATTTTCATTTCTGAAGTCAACTTAAGTTTTAGGTAGATTTTAATTCAAAAGTTAAATCAACCCACAAAAGCGGTGGGAGGGATGCACATTCAAACATTTGATAGAGTCAACTAAAACTCTCTCATGCTTAAGACTTAAGGTAGTAGTCAATTTCGATTAGAAAGGTGAATCAACTATCTTGAAAATCTGGATCCAATACACTTGAGAAATTGGTAAGTCTTCCTTAAAAAGTTACAAGTCTAGGTGGTAAGACCCTAATAGTATGGAATTGAATCCCTATAATCTCCTTAGAGAGAGAGACTTTTATAGGGTCTGCACTATCCCTAGTTGATGTGGCATCATTGCAATCAAAAGATTTCTCACGATAGGACCCTGTTCAAAGTTTAAATTTTGACAGTATCACTATTTGACACGATCTTAGATTATTTCCCCATCTCATTACTACTAGGCTAGTAGTTAAGAGAGTGGCACCCCAAGTAGTTTTTTCACCTCCTAATCTGTAAATGATGTAGTGGAACACGTGTAGTAACACGCCTTAATATCTTATAATATAGTGGATGGGTCATAACCCTCAACTTGGGGCCTATGGCCTATTGCTGGTGATTGCTCAATTTTGACTTGCTTGAGTCTTTATATGTAGTAGTAAAGCAGGTGTATTGGAGATCACGCTCTCGTCTCTACAACCTCCCTCCTTTGAGTAACAGTAGAAGGGTGGAAATGATTTCCACCAGGGAGGGGGTATGTAGAAGGACCAACGAATTCTTGATTGGCCTCGAAGTCTGCCCTAGCTAAGGCTTCCAACTTAGCAGTCTTGCTAGCCTTAAGATTCCTTTTTTTGACTCTTCGAAGGTAATTCTTTCTCTTGTTCCTGTCGATGATAGGGGTGCTAGAACTTGACCCGATCTCAGACTTAGATGGTCCTTCATCGATCTTTATTGACTTATGGTTCTTGTCCTCCATGTTAAAGATGGGAGAGTCAACTCCTTACCCTAAAGTAATCTCTACAAATGGGGAATCCCTTTGTTTCACGGTAGACAGATAAATCAGTGTTTTCCCATTAACTGAAATTTTGAGGTTCTGAAATTCAATCTTATACTAAATTAAATTGCCATTGAGAATTTCTTCTACAGACACATCTCTATTCAGTGAGAAGACAAGTTTCCCAGCCATTTGAGTATGTTCAATTTTCTACAATTAAGAGAAGGTGATTTGAATTAGTTGATTTGAAATTAATTTTGAATTTAAACTTGATTAATTTTATTCAAAATTTTATAACTCAATCATGTTCAGTTTACACTGAACACAATGGTTCATAAAATTGATGAGTGGAATTTAAGAGTTGAACTTGACTCTTTCGCCACACTAATTGACATGGAGCAAAATGTCCAAGTTTGGATTTCAATTTGAAAATCAGACTTGATGTGGAATCTAAAGTTGAATTTGAATTTAAATTTGAACTTAAAGTTGAGTGGATCTTCTTCAAATTTAGTGACTCAACATACCGAGTTTCACTCAATCAAATAGGTTCACAAAATTGATATGAAAAATCCAAAAATTGGGCTTAACTCTTTCGTTTCACCAATCGTCTTGGGATGAAAAGTCAAAGCCTAGATTTGGAGTTTAAAACCAAAATTGAAGTTGAATTTGAGTTTGAAAATTAATTTGAACTAAAGGTTGGGATCAAAATTGAATTCAATTTCAGGATTGAAGTTAAACTTAAAATTAAATTTTGCTTTGAAGTTGGAATTGAACAGATCTTCTTCAAACTTTGAAACTCAACACATCAATTTTTATTCGAATGTGCAGGTTTACAAAAGTAACCTGAAGATCCTGAGAAACTAGGCTCAACTCTTTCATCCCACCAAGTGATTTGGTTGTGAAATGTCAAAGCCCATACTTGACTTTGAAATCAAAATTATAGTTGAATTTAAAATTGAAATCAAATCTGAATTGCATTTAGATTTAAGATTGAATTTGAATGTGAGGTTAGAAGTGAAAGGATCCTCCTTAGGCTTTGAAACTCAACATATTGAATCATGTTCAAATATGCAGGTTTATGAATCAACCTACAGATTCTAGGAAATTAGGCTCGACTCTTTCACCCCACCAAGTGAATTGGGGGTGAAATGTCAAAGCCCAGAATTGACTGAAGAGTTTTGAATTTGCGTTGCATGTGTTCAACTACAACATCATGTTGTAGAAGACTAATGACAACAACGGTTGGAATCAGTTTGAAAGATTTTCCATCACTTTTGAAACTCAAAATGTTGTTTTTTATTTTCGTCCTAATGGTTAAAAAAAATTAAGGGAAAATCGGGAGGCCTAGACTTGACTCTTTCACTGCACTGACTTACTTGACGTGAAATGTCAAAAATCTAGAATCGACTTGAGAGTTTTGGGTTTACATTGCATTTATTAAACTACAACAAAATATTATAAAAGATACATGGAAATGACGATCGAAGTTGATTTGAAAGATTTTGAAAGAGATATTAAATTTATGAAAATTCGGTAGAATCTCCCCTTATTTTGAAATTCAATGTGTTGAATTCGCATTCAACATAAAGGTTTACAAATTTGCTGGGAAGATTCTTAAAAACCGACCATCCTCTTTCATCCTAACAAATGATTGGGAGTGAAATGTCAAAGATAGACTTTATCGAAAAGATTCGAACTCTAGAATCAAATTTGAACATGAAGTCTATATTGTATCACACATTCCAAATTATAGGAGTTATAATTTCATATGTACTGATATAATATATGAATAAATTAAGATTTGAAAGATATTGAATTTTGCTAAAAGATTGAAATCTTGATTTTGAAATTGATGGATCTTTTATAAATTGTGAAACTTAGCATACTAGATATTTGTTCACATATAAGTTTGCAGTATATACAGGAAGATTTTGGCTTGACTCTTTCGCACTACCAATCAAGTTGAAGGCAAAATGTCAAATCCCGACTTAGAGGGAGGTTTCCTATACTCACCTCTCTTTTGACATATCTTAATTGAGTTGGTCACACTCACCCAAGGAAGAAATGGGAGAGGGAACAATAGAAGGAAGGGTAGTCAAAACTAACGATGCAATAAAATTTGAACCGCTATTGAAGATGGAGAGTGAGACTTTTCCCCAACGGAGTCGCCATTTTTTGTTGTTTGATTTAAAAATGCTTTGGTTTTGAAAAAGATTAATTTTCTTTGGAAAGTTTAATTTCTTGAATTATAGTTTTGAAATCGAACATGTCATTATGAATAATATATCACCTCAGAAGGTGAAAATATTATTCACTAATAGGTTCATATTACAAAACTTTGAGTTTATCCTAATTATCATAATAAAACTCAAGAAATAACCACATATGATCTCAGAGGATTAAAATGAAGTTCAATCAAGTGCTTGACTAAAGTAATTCGGATAAATGATCATTAATTTCATAATCAAAATCATGATAATAGAAAGATATATCTTTCCAAGGAAAGAGAATATGACATATTATCAAACATTTGGATATGACGATAATGATCGTTGAATTGAAATTTCCTAAAGATAATTAATTAAAGTTTTGAAAATTTTGATTTTTAAAATCTGGTATGGGTTTCTAAATCTTATACGAGTGTAAGCTCTAGTAGTTAATTACATCGTAGGGAAACTGGAGTTTCCTATAAATACTCTCGATTAAAATAGCGATATGAATTTTATTTAAGATTTTAAAGTTTGATATCAAAGGAGGTAAGGGTTAGAAATTCAAATGGGATTGGATCAAATTTGAACACTTATTTTTGGAGTCAAAGAAGAAGGGTAGGAGGTATTTTGTGATTCTGAATTACTGTAGAAACACCTCAGCCTATCATAAGTATTGGACTTAAATTTGATTTGAAAGAGATTTAAGTTAAATGATCAATTTTATTAGAATGTTGGGATTCAATTTCTGGAGGTTGAGGTCTTATAGCCTGAGCCTACCTCAGAATCTAAGTGTAAATTTGGTTCTAAAATTCAGTGACCCGAACCAAGCTAGTGCAATGAAAATATGGACTTACCCCATCCTGGATTAGGGAGCTAGCTAAACCACCTAGGCACTTTAAAATCATGAGTCTGTTGTTTTAATATTTAGTGGTAGGGACGTTATTTAAGATAGGTTTTTGAGATAGGGACGATGTCTAGAGTAGTCCTTAATTTAGCTCCTTAACCTATGTTGGGTGTTTGATACTTAAGCTAAAAATGTAATTAAAGATTTAGACTAATTTAGATTTATTTCTAATGCAATACATGCATATCGACTCGATTAAATGCTTAAATTTGAGATGGATAAGTTTTAAAATCAGCCTTAAAAATAGATTTTATCCTAGAAGAATGTACAAATTCCCCTTGGACAGATGTGCACCCTCATAGGCCAAATGGTCTGCCAAAATTCGTAGGCAGGGAGGTGCCTAACAAGTGGAAAGAAAATGAAGCAATTATGAAATGAGAACTCTCGACGGTCCCGGGCTTACTTCTTAAAATGTTAGAGTTTTTATGTTGACTTTAAATTTTTAATTTGATTTAAGTAGAATTTTTTTAATAAGTCCTTAAGAGCCTGTAATCGGATTCCAGGTCATATCAAAATTATCATGCACATAAAAAGACTAGAAAAGTAAGTAGTTTACTGTGCAATCAATTAAATAAATTAAATAAATTAATTACTCAAATTAAATGTCCATAAGCCATGTGCCATTTATTATTACATCTTATAATTACAGAAAAGTAAAGTGGCCGGGCACCATTGACAACAACCCGGATTCTACTCCTAAAACATAAGTGACTTTGAGAATGGGTCTTCTTGCTATCTAGTTATTCATCCTTCTGCTATTTCTTGGATCGTCGGGTCTGGATATCCAAATGAAAAGAAACCCCCCTTGGATGGAGTGTTATCTTTCCTCTTTGGATATTTTAAAATCATCCTAATTTGGATCTCCAAATAAAGAGAGACTCTCCCCAAAGGGATGTCCCTTCCTCTTTTGATTACAAATTGGATGTCATCCCATTCTCAAAATATCACTTTAAAATACAACTCAACTTGCATCAAATTACTTTGGAATATAAAAGAAAAATCTAAACTCAACAACCTGTAGGGTTCTCCTAAGCAGTTATAATCAATCTCAAGCAGTTATAATTAAACTCAAGAAATAAATATTTGAAATTTAAATACTTAATCAATCAGAACATAGATTGTAGTAAATAAATAAACAATCAATTCTAAGATAGCAACCATGAAAACTTTACACACAACTAAAGAAAAGTAAACAACGGCCTAGCCTAAAACTAGAGTTGGTTGTCATAGCAATCCATCTAGTGTGTGAATTAGGCTGTGTGGTTTATATATGTCTTAAATAGGATATTTGATTGAAGTTGCTTATTTGATTGGTTGAAAGGCTTAAGGGAAAATTTAAGTTTGAGTTTAAATATTAATGACTTAAAGTTGATTTTAAAATAAATTTCAAAGTGTTAAATGGATATCACATTTGTTGCTCACCGAGGCCATGAAGTTTATTTCACATTCCATGAGGCTAATTTAATAGCCTCGTAGGCCTTGGTTACCTAGTGGTACCCGGTATAGTTAAGTGACTTAAGTTGATAAAGATTTGAAAGTTAATGAATTTTAATTAAGGTTGGTTGATTGCTTGTTTTAAGGTTAATTAAAGATTTTTGTAGTTTTAAAGTCCTTTTTAAGTTTTAAGAATTTTCTTGATTATTTTAATCACTTAATTAAGGGGTTAAAAGTTGACTTTTTAATTAAGGTTAAATTCTAGAAAGTTCATACTTTTATAAAATATTAGACCTTAAGGTGAGTTGTTAGACACTAAGTTTGCTAGATTTAGATTTTTCTACATTTAGTTATGAATCTTTGAAGTTTTGACTTGATTTTGACTTAAGTTTGATCGGATTGTTGGCTTTTGACTTTGGCTGGTCTTTGAAGGTTTAAATTTTTTGATAAATATTGGATTTTATTTTGAGTTGAATGCTTTTGAGTTTGTTCAATTTGGATTTTTCTTGAATTAGTTATTATTTTTCAAAGTTTGAGTATTTATTAGAATTTTTAAAAAATTTTAATTAAAGGCCTTTTACTTATTTTGTTCCAAATGAACTCCCAACTCCTTGAAAATAACTGCAAAGGTTCGGAATGACCTAAGGATAGATTCCCAAGTGTTTGGAAATTTTCTGGAATTTTTTAATTTTTTATAATTAATTAAATTAATTAAATATTCAATTTCACTTAAAATTAAAGTAAGATTCAATTTGTTATTAACTCAAAGAGCTTTTATTTTTCATTGATTAAGGTTTAAATTATGGTCAGTTAAAGGTATTATTTTTATTTTTTGGATTTAAATTTGATTTATTAAAAGTTTTAGAAGTTTTGATGCTTAATTAAGAGTTTAAGCTTAAGAAAATTATTTAAGGAGCTTAATGGTTTCAAAAAGTAGTGAGAATGTTTCTATAGGTTAAGCATGTAACTAAGTTTAAGTGGTTCAAATTTCATCTAAATAAAAGGTGTATCCTAATTATTAAAAAATTTCTAAGTTCTCTAAACATGTCCTTAATGATGTCGCTAAGTTTAATGGGTTTGAATCAATATTTAACTAACCCTTGGACTTAACATTTGTATGCACATACACATAAGTATAATCAATTCCTAAATCTAGGAGAGCCTAGGCTAGGTGCAAGTGTGTGTACAACCTAAGCATGCAAAGATCAAAATTTGCTTATTTGAAAGTAAAACTTGGGTAATGAGCAGTTTGATATATTATATAGATTTTTTGGACTTATATTTTATTTACTATGATTTTTTAAAGATTTTGTAATTAAAACCCTCAAATTAATAGGTGGTGGCAGACTGGATAAATGGAATGATCGGATTCGTCCAGCGCACTGCGAAGATTGGGGGCAAACATTTGCAATGATTGCGCCACTGCGCAATCATTGCAAATGATTACAGTTGCAGCGATGTTGGGTCCTGCAGCCACTTAAATACGTCAGTATATCCCGCCTGCTATTAGAATACCCGCGGGTTAGGATTGACGGCTCAGATTGAGTCGAACATTAGGCAGAAACATGGAACAATCTAGCAGTTAGACAAAACCATGATTAAGCTAGATCTTAATCGTTGATCATGAGATCAATGGTCCAAAATGTGTATAATGAATAACCAGCTGAACTGAAGCCCTAATCCACTAAAATGGCTCTTTCTCTCAAAATATTGAATCATTTTACTTGAAATTTTAAACACAGAGTCCATTAACAAAGAGCATCAATGGGAATATATTGTGTTTTGTTTTAAAAGTGCTTATTTAAAAGCTAATTTAAACTAAGTGTATCTACCTGGGGTTTGAGATTTTTAGCATACTAATCATTGGATTTTAGATTTTTTGATATATCTGAGCTTGTTAACTATCCACGCTTAATCCATCTTCAGAAAATATGATCTAAAAAGCTGTGGATCGACGGAAAAATAATTTGGACGAACTTTAGCCTTGTCTCCTCAGAGCTCTTGCTGTCGATGGGGTTTTAGTGGTGGATTTGAGGTATTTTGAGTGGTCTCGCTGGAGCTCTTACCCTATAGCAAAGGTATTTTGAATAGGGGGTGAGTGATTAGGGCTTGAGTAAATGATCGCTCTTTGGTCCTTTCACCATATTCAAAATAACTTGGCTATAGGGGATGGTTCTGATCGACTTGGAGGCCTCCTTTATGCATGCCATATGTCTCCAGGGCAATTAGAAGGAGGGAATCGAAAAGGACAAAGTACTACTATGTGAAAGGTGAAATTGTCCTTTAAGCACATGGATTTGATTAAGAGATTAAATCAGGGATTAAGGGAGCTTTTAGAAGCCTCTAGAGTTTGTTCAAATGGTTGGATGGGTTGGATTAAAGATTTTGACCACTTTTAAGCTTATAAAAGTGTTTGTTAACTATATTGACCAGTCAACCAGCAAGGGGTTGCTGAGGTGGAAGCTAAAGTGGCTTAAGGATCAAGTTTGAATGCTTTGGAGTGAAGGCCAAGTTGTTAGGTTGGGACTTGAATCAAAACATGAGTCTATAGTTAGTTTGACCAAGTCTTATGGAATTGATTTGGTCAAACCAACTAGGATTTAACTCAAGATAATTTTAGAGATGTTTGAATCATCCTCCAAATGAGATGAAGGGTTTTAAGGACATTCTTTGATTAGATTCAAAGGATTGATCCAAGTTAACTTGAGTCGACTAGGCTTAGGTCCAGTTGACCAAATCAACTAATGGTTGGTTCGAAGGTCCAATCACAGCCCAAATCACTAGGTGAAGTGATCATAAGAGTTTGAAGGAGTTTTGAATAAATTTGAGGTTTGATTAAAAATGAAAAAGTTTTAGGTTTAACCTGGTCAACCTGGGTTCACTTGGTCAACCAGGTTGACCCAGGAGCTGGAATCGAGTTCAATAGATTTGAATCAATATTTGAAGTTCAGTGGAGGTAGTCCCAAGGTATGCGAATGTTATTTTGATCAAAAGCTAGTTTTAACCCTAAAGGGTCTGTTTGCCCAAACTAGGTTGACTTGGTCAACCATGTTGACCTAGGATCTGGGTTTGGGTCCAACAGGTTTGGCTTGATGTTTGAAAATTGTTGAAAGTGATATGAAGAAATTTAGAGGTCATTTGATTTGAAATTGATGTTTGAATCCTTAAGGGGTATTTTGGTCAAAAGGGTAAAACTAGTCAACCAAGCTTTATCAAGGCCAGGGCTTGAGTCCATTCCACTCCTAACTGTAATTAAGTTGCATTAAAAGAAGTTCTAGGATTTCATTTGAAGGGGTTATATTGAAGTTTTTGGAAACTTCAAAATTGCCCTTAAGAGGCATTTTGGTCATTTTGACCCATGGTCAATTGGGGGTTAAAATGGGTCCCCCAAAATGAATTTTACTGTTTAATAGGTCATAATTAAGGGTCTGGATGTGATTGGAGTGTTTGAAGAAAGCTCCAAGGTCAAAATCGATAGGGTGGTAGGTCTAGTGGCATGGGCTGTAAATATTTGAAGGTTTTACAACTTTGGATTTCAATTCAATTTCTAAGGTTAGAGACCTCCGAATGGGCTCAAATTTGGAGGGCTTCCTGTAGCTACATGTCCTATCAATATGAAATTCATAGACTCTGAATGAGAGGTCATTTGGTTAGATTTTAAAGTGTTTGAAAAAGCCTTGGAAAAGGCTTTCAAGGCTTTGGACCTTTATCCTTGGATTTTTGGTTTCAAAATATGGATTTGATCGTAGGGTCTGGATTAGATCCTAAGGTCAGTATTTATCTAGGGTCTGGAAAGATCCTAGGGTTTGGATTGGTCATAGTTCATACAAAAATGAGGTCAACAGAAGTCCATTCAAAAAAAGGTAGTTTAGTTTTAACACCATTTACTAAATCTAAAGGTGCAGAGTAACCATTCTAAACTAGCATCCACATGCAATAATAAATTGATTCTAAAAAAGTGGACATGCAAGTTTTTAAAAAAATCAAAGGGAATATTATCAAATCGAGGTGGTTTAGTGAATGATTATCCTTCCAAAGTTTTACGATTACCTAAGTTATCCATAAATCTTTTTTCAAAAGTTTTCAAAAACTTAATTTATGAATCCCGCTCTGTTACCACTTAAATGTTTATTAGGGTTGTTAAACCTTTATGAACTAGCTTGAGGCTAACCAAGAGGGGTGGGGGTGAGTGAGTTGGTTATTAAAATATTTTTAAACAAAAAAATGAAATCTTTTTGAATATTTTAAAATAAATAATTTATGCTAAAGCAATACTAATTTCACAATAAAAAAATTAAAGATTTTGACCACAGAATAAATCACAATATAATATAAAAATTAAATGCAAAAAAGTAACAAAAAAGAAAATATAAGATTTATAGTAGCTTGATGAACCTGACCAATGACCCCTCCCCGAAAACATCCTTTATAAGTATTACACTAAAAAGTAGTATCTCTCATATTTCCCTCACATCAAGGTGAAGAAGACCTTATAAAATCTTTCCACCCACTACAGGAAATTTAATAATTACCAGTGCTCTGGACTGGCGGTTCTCTAGTCGCCAGTATTAACGATAGTTTACCCAGTGGTGTAACCGCCAATTTTTATCGGCGGTCGTCGGCGGTCGAGCCGGCTGTTATGTTAAATACACCCGCTAGAACAAGCGGCGGTCCAGACACCGCTGGTTAAACCACCAGCATTAAATCTTACTGGCATGTAACCGATGGATCTAACCTCCGATGTTAAGTGAATTTATTTTTGGTGGTCTTAACCGCCGTATAGCCAATGGAAAAGGCCCTAGAATAATCCGTCCCAAGCCTTCCATTTCATCTCATTTCATTCTCTTTCTATCCTGCACTGTGCTCGCCTCCGTTTCCTCCGACCACTCCCGCTCGAGATGCCTCCTCCGGCCGCTGATGAACTCCCTTCGGCCATTGAGAAGTTCCTCCAAATGAAGATCTCGCCTCGAATCCTGCCTCTGAAGGCTCTCCTTGCTCCAGTTGCTTCGCCTCCGAGGTTTGTGTTTTTTTTTTTTTTTTTTTTTTTTTTTTTTTTTTTTTTTTTTTTTGATGCATTTTGTATTGATTTTGGTTAGATTACCTCAAGGATTAGTCTGAAGACAATATATATTTGCTTTAGTCATGGATGTTCTCACTAGAAATTTGCAATAGGACGTACCTTGTTGTATGCTTTTTGTTGATGATATTCTTCTTGTTGATTTCGGTTAGATTAAATCAAGTATGATTCTTAAGCCAATATCTTTTTTCATTAGTCATGGATGTTCTCACTAGACATTTGCGAGAAGATGCACCTTGTTGTATGCTTTTTGTTGATGATATTCTACTTGTTGATTTTGGCTAGATTATATCAAGGATGTCTTAAGCCTATATGTTTTTGTTTTAGTCATGCATGTTCTCACTAGACATTTGCGAGAGGATGTACCTTGTTGTATGCTTTTTGTTGATGATATTCTAGTTGTTGATAAGACTAGAGAGGGAGTTGATGGTAAACATGAATTATGAAGGTCAACCATAAGTCTAAAGGTTTTGTCTTGAGTATATCTAAAACTAAAAATATGAAGTGTAATTTTATTAGTAATAGACCTAGTGAGGGGTTTGTGACTTTGGGCGACCAAGTAATTAATAAAAGTACACGTTTTAGATATCTTGGATCTTTTGTTCAAAGTGATGGTAAAATGGAAGGGGATATTATCAACATAATTCAAGTTGGTTGGTTGAAATGGAGAAATGAATTGAGCTCGTGTGATAGAAAAGTCCTTGTCAAACTTAAGGGAAAATTCTATAAGATGGTGGTTGGATCTACAATGCTTTATGGTGCTGAATATTGGTCATTAAAAGAGAAGCAAAATACTAAGATAACTGTTGCAGAGATGAGGGTGCTCAGGTGGATGAGTGGTTTTACCCATAGAGATTTGATATGAAATGAGCATGGATGTTCTTTTTTCTTTAGTTATGGAAGTTCACACTAGACATTTGTGAGATGATGTACCTTATTGTATGCTTTTTGTTGATGATATTCTTATTGTTGATAAAACTAGAGAGGGAGTTGATGGTAAACTTGAATTATGGGGGTCAACCATAGAGTCTAAAGGTTTTCTCTTGAGTAGATCTAAAACTAAAAATATGAAGGCTAATTTTAGTGGTAATAGACCTAGTGAGGGGTTTGTGACTTTGGGCGATCAAGTCATTAATAAAAGTATACATTTTAGATATGTTGGATCAATTGTTCAGAGTGATGGTGAAATAGAAGGGGATATTATCAGCACAATTCAAGTTGGATGGTTGAAATGGAGGAATGAATTGGGCTTGTTGTGTGATAGAAAAGTCCCCCTCAAACTTAAGGGAAAATCTTATAATATGGTGGTGAGATCTACAATGTTTTATGGTGCCGAATCTTTGTCATTAAAAGAGAAGCATAACACTAAGTTAAGTGTTACTGAGATGAGGGTGCTTAGGTGGATGAGTGGCTTCAGCCCTAGAGATAGAATACAAAATGAGCATACACGTGAAAATGTTAGAGTATATACAGTGGCTGATGAGATTAGATAGTGCCTCCTTAGATGGTTTGGTCACATAAAATGACAGCCTTCAGATGACCCGGTTAGGAAAGTATATGTATTAGATTTGACTTATGTTAAGAAAGGTAGAGATAGACCTAAGCATCCTCATCTCTACAACACATAACTTAGTATTATACTTCTCTTTTAGTGTCCAACATTTGGCACCATAAAATTTTGAACTTGTTTTTAGTTGGGTGGATGAGTGGCTTGACCCTTAGAGATAGGATACGAAGTGAGAATATACGTGATAAGGTCGGAGTAGCTCCAGTGGAAGATAAGATTAGAGAGAGTCGCTTTACATGGTTTTATCATGTTAAACTGAGGCCTTCTGGTGACCCGTTAAGGAAAGTTTAGGTATTAGATTTAGCTTATGTTAAGAAAGGTAGAGGTAGACCTAAGCATCCTCATCTCTACAACACTTAACCTAGTATTATGCTTCTCAACATTAGCATTATTAACACCTTTCTTTTCAAGAACTCTCCATAGCACTTCTCTTGGAACTTTATCATATGCTTTATCTAAATCAATAATTATCATATGAGATGGTTGTGAGACCTACAATGCATTCAAATTTAAGTAAAGTACACTTGTTTGAAAGTATAGCACGTACAATTGTAAAGGGTGCATATCTTCTAATAATTGTTTTCATAACTATATAGGGTGACGATTGCATCAATGTCAAAATGCTATCCAAGAAGAGAGATATTAGATGTATAATAGATTATTACTAGGTCGAAAATGATTGACAAATGAATTCATACAGGGTGTTGAGACTTTCATTCAAGTTGTATCTCAACTATCTTCCTTTAAGTTTGATAAAATGTTTAAATATCTATGTTCGAAGCATAAAAATCAAGCATTCCTCAAGCTCAATGATGTGAAGCTTGATTTATATCGTAGGCATTTCTTTCAGACTACTGGATTTGGACATCACATGGCGAGTACGAGCCACAAAGAGATACTCATGCCGATTCATCCACAGCTTATAAAACATTTTATGAAGTTCAAATGAGTAGATCGTATGAAGAACTTATTTTTAATGTAGCAGGTCCTAATTTAAGGGCTAGTGTGAAAGAGCCACCAAATGCAGAAACCAAAAAGTTCTTTGAGTTATTACATGGAATTCAAAAACTAATTTGTGACGGTTACAATACTCATTCAGAATTGTTGATTGTAGTGAGGATGCCAAGTATTAAAACTGAGTATAATATTCCTCGTGATTATTTCAATGACTTCATTGGTCTTCTCAAGGAAATTAATCCAACAGATAATTTAATTCTCTCAGATTTGTACAGAACAAAGAAATTAGTATCAAAGTTGGGTCTCACTACTATAAAAATTAATTGTTGTATCAATGGATGTATGTTATACTACAAGGATGATGCAATAGAAGTTTATTCTTGCACCTGCAATGTTCCTCGGTTTAAGCCAAACTAAAAAAAATAACATTGTCAAAAGAAAGATATTCCATATTCCCATTTATTTTATTTACTGATCATTCCAAGACTTCAGCGACTCTATGCATCAATGAGTTCATCAGGCCATATAAGATGGCATAAGGAGAAATTATCAAAAAGTGGTGTTCCTTCTAACATATCAGATGCTGAAGCGTGTAAATATTTTGATCGAGTGCATGCTTCATTTGCTGTTGAACCCCACAACAAAAAATTATGATTATGTGCTGATGGTTTTACCCCATATAGTCAAGCAGTTACACACTCTTGTTGGCCAGTTATACTAACATCATACAACCTTCACCAGAGATGTGTATGACTACTCCGTACATGTTCTTAACTCTTAAAATATATTTACCACATAATCCAAAAGTAAAAATTTTGTATTTTTTGCAACCATTAATTGATGATCTCAATTTATTATGGGAAGAAGGAGTTCTCACATATGACATATCAACAAATAAAATTTTCTCCTTCGAGCTGCGTTTCTATGGACCATTGGCGATTTTTCAGCTTATGGTATGTTGCCTGGTAAGAGCAGAGTAGGAAAATTACAAATAGTTCAACTAGTTCATCAAGTGAGAATGAGGATGAAAGTGAAGATGCCCAAGAGAGCAATGAAAATATTTCTGATTTTGAGTAGTTTTTGTAATTTAGAATTGTAGTTTTATAATTTAGAATTATAAAATTATAGTTTTTATTATATTTCTGAATAGATTTGTACTTATAGAATTGTACTTTTTAAATTTTGAGTAATGAAAATTATTTTTGTATTCTTTTATTCTTTATTTTTATATTATATCATTTTTTATTTTTGTAATTGATTAATTTGTATTATATATTCTTTATTTTTTATATATTATAATGTTTTATTAATTGCTTCTTTTAATACAGATGGCTTCAGGTGATGATCCTCCTCGTAGATCATTTGCCTCAAAGTTTTCTCAAAAAAAGATTAGTGTTAATCATAACAGACTTAGACAAGCTGATGAAAGTGAGTGACAAGGTCCCCAGTTCCACCAGTTATACCTTCACCACAACCACCCAAGAGTTAGCAGCAGTCCCCTGGTGAGTAGGGTCAAGGTCAGTTAGATCCACCTGCTGTTGTACCACCACCCTTTCCTGGGTACTTCCCTCCTCCATCAACGAGTCCTCACTTTCCCTCTCTAGATCAGGCACATGCAGCTCCATTCTATCTATATTACCCCCCACCATCATCACAAAATATAGGTCCATCCACCAGTCCTTGCCCTCCTTCCTCCCACCCATATTATTACCCATATCTAGTGAAGCTAGAATACGGTGGACCATCTAGACCAATAGAGGTTGGTGTTGGGGATCATGTAGCTGCAGTTTATGTTTCTTGTATTTTGATATATTATATGTTATTGACAAAAAATTTAACCTACAGCTTCAATCCTTCAAGGCCACTTAATCACAAGATTCGGGATATTATAAAGAATAAATATAATGCTCCTTACTTATCAATGAAGAAGATCCCAAAGGAAATTAGGGATATGTGGTTTGGAAAATTTCAGGTATACTTATTTGGCATGAATTCAAATATTTGATTTAATTTGTATTAATATTTTTTCTTATGCCTATATTTTTTTTACAGAAAGAATTTAGGTGGTTGCTTAAGCATAAGATGAGGATTGGAACAAATTTTGAGAGGAGAGGAGCGACCCATCTCAGGGACATGTTCACAGATATTAGAAAGTCTGGGAAGCATTCAATATGGATTAGAGAGAGCGTATGGACAGATTCGAGTAGAGCTTGGGCGACCCTTGAGTTCATAAAAATAAGAGAACAGAATAAGAAGAATAGAGCCTCTGACTGTGGGGGTTTAGAAAGCTCTCTTCATACTGATGGATCTGTTTCTCATACGAAACATAGATGATGAATGGTAAAAGCTTTAAATTAGTTTATTAAATATATTTATGTTATTGTAACTATATCTTATATTTTTAGAAAGAGTTTCTTGGTCGGGAGCCAACACTGTAGGAGTTGCATATGAGAACTCATCAACATCAAGCTGACCATCAGTGGGTTAATGAGAAGGATAAAAAGTCTCATGTGAGTATAATTTTTTGGAGTTTGGGAATAGAAAATTATTATAATACAACTAATTTTAATATCAATATATTTTATGAATTTATTCTCACAGGATGATTTTATACGAGCTCGGGAAAGTCGTCAGTCCACTGGTGAGAGATCATCTTCAGGATTGACCCAGATTTTGGAGTATCATACATAGTTAGATGTTGTTAGAGGAAGGAAGAGGGGGAGGAGGGTATATGGCTTGGGTTCGTAAGGATATGCTTATGAGGGCAGTACATCCACCTCTGCATTTTATGATCCTAGTGGAGCTTAAGAAAATGTAAGCCAAAGGGTTGCAGCACTGACGAGAGAGACATAAGAGATGATAAAGGTTTAAAATGAGATGCAGGAAGAGCTGCGATCCTACAGAGATTAAAATCAAAAGAAGAAAGAACAAGAGCAGCCACATGCATCACCAGACAACGAGGATACGGAGGAGGATTAGTACTCTTTTTTGTTTGATGAACTTATAATAAAGTTATTGTAAACTTAATTGGTTATGAACTGATTTGGTTATGGACTGAATTGGTTTCTTCTTAGTTATGAACTGATTTGGTTAAACTTATGAATTTAGTTATGAAATGGTTTGGTTTAACTAATTGTTTTGTTTTAATGAAAATATTTGTGATAATTGTTTTGATTGACTATAGTTGCGTGTTGCCCAAAATTGTAAACATTGTTGTATTTTTTATACAGGTTTAGAGTTTAGGGTGAAAATCCCCTCAAGTAGGATGGTGGGTGTCAATTTTTTTTTAAATGCTACAGGTTCTCGGCGGCCAACTGGCGGTTTGGCCATCCGAAAGTTTGATACCGCACAACTAATTAAAGCCGCTAAAAAACTTTTAAAACTGCCGGTCAACACTGGCGGTTTGCCAACCGTGTCTGGCGGTACACTAGCGACACGCCGATGGTCACACTGCCAACAATGCCGTCGGTGTTAAATGCCGGTGAACCGCCGGTAACAAAATCGGAAGTCACCGGACCTTATACCACTGGAAGCTAACTGGCTGTTGACTGGCTGGTACACCGTCGGTAATAAAACTGGCAGTCACTGGTGCTTATATCGCCAGAAGTTAATTGAAGGTTGACTGACTGGTATGCCGTCGGTAACAAAATCGATGGTCACCTGTACTTAGACCACCGGAAGACTGCTGGTGAAATATAACGCTAGTAAAACATCACCGGCAAAGGTTTTTGGCGCCATTTTTATTGCCGGTTTTTAAACAGCCAAGAAGTCAACGATTTTTTTCCAATCTGCTAGAGAACAAGTAGTAACCTCCGAAATGAACCCGCCGGTAATGTGTGAATTTCCTGTAGTGACCAATCCAGTGAGGCAGAGTACCTTGAATCCTTTTGCTCCCTCCCGAATTAGGTAGAGAACCTAAAAATCTATTATTCCCTCCTGGAGTAGGCAGAGAACCTTGAAAATCCCTTTAGTCCCTCCTGGAGTAGGCATATAACCTATGATCTAAAGATCTCCCCATATCCACTAAGAAGTTAAGGAAGAAGATTGACGAAGATGATAGAAACCTTGCTCGGAGCAACCTTTGTGAATCCCTTATTACTCTCCCTCATAAGGATCTCTATCTCTCTCTCTCTCTCTCTCTCTCTCTCTCTCTCTCTCTCTTTCTCTCTCTCTCTTAAAGCTCTCTTTTGTTTCTTCCCTAATCTCTCTTAGGTCAACCCGACAATAAAAGATCTCTCATAAGAGTATTAAAATCGCTAAATAGTGGGCTTAAAAAACCCCTAAATTTCAAAGGCTATTTATATAATACGATAATGTATCATACGGTATGATCAGTTCAATTCACACTCGTCTAATAACATCATACATATATATTTTTAAACTTTTATAAGACATCAGATAGTATGATCAAAACACCGTACGGTATGATTTATAGAAATTCCTTCTATTTAGTTGGGATGATTCTTGGGATGTCTTAGTACATGGGGATCAACTAGCAATGTGGATGTTATTTGGTATAATCAGTAGAAAAATTATGGATTATGTTTGGTACAATCCATGGGACAACCAATTTCATACATAGGTAATTATACAGTATGAACTCGATCATATAATATGATAAATTATAATAATTGTCTATGATTTAATTGCCTGATATTATAGGATTAATTAAGAAAGATTTTAATTAGGGCATATAGTACGAACAAAATTGTATTGTATGACCATTACATAATTAGTATATTTCTTAACCTTTAGTGCTTAGGGTTTTAACAGAGCACAACAGTTCATACAGTACGAGTTAAAATCATATAGTATGAATTACTTTATACAATATGAAACTAAAGTTATATAGTTCAAATTAGTTAAGAAAGATGATCTAAAAAATATTTTATCTCACCCACTGTGTGCGTGCAAGGTGAAGTAGTCCTGTACGGTAAGGAAGAGAACCAAACTCCTTTTGCTTCCTCCTGAAGTAGTCAAAGATCCTATCACTTTTTGCTTCCTCCTGAGGCAGGCAGAGAACCTCGATATATCGTTGAAGTATACCTCTCTAGAACCTCCAAGAAACCAGGGATGATGACTCAAGAAGATTACTCAGCTCCTTCCTTGGAGAAACCTTTGTGAAACCCTCACAAACCCCCCTCTCAAGATCCTATTTGTCTCTCTCTCGTAAGATCTCCCTCTCCTCTTGGCCCTCTCAGATTAGGACAACATCAAAAGATATAATCTTGAGTAAATAAGATATCTTATTTAAAAGGGCTTCAAATTTTCCCTAAATTGCAACAAACTGATAAAGATCATCTAGTATGATCGACGGATCATCTTTTACGATCAGTACAAATTCGGCTCAATCAGCCAGGATGATCTTGGGGTGGCTGGATGATTAGAAGATTTGTTTGTTTGGATTATCCAAGATAATGAGTACATCATCATGTACGATAAGATTAAAACATCAAGTATCATCTAAACTATCGCTCTGTTGGGCCAGACTTTACATGTTGGACGATGAAAAAATAACTAATCGTCAAAGGCAATTCTTAGATTATCATGTATGATTATTTCAAATCAACAAATACCATCCAACACATCATTCTATTCGTCCAAGATGATTAGTTTAAAATATTAAATATCGTCCAGCACATCATACTCTTCGGCTATGATGATTAAGGAAGAAACTAAGGATTTTTTTAACTGATTGTATTGAATGATCTTGCGATTATCCAAGATGATATGATCGATCAATCAAACCATAATTTATTTCCTTAATTATCAGACTAATTTAGGCATAATTATAATGCATCGTCTAGGATGATGTCCTGTACGATGTTCAAAAATAATAACACGCCTAAAAGTGTTGGTGGATGATTCTTTCTGATTTGAGCATATCATCCAAGATGATGTTAATATCATCCCAAATGATTTGCTTAGTTTTGTTGTCTTAATTAGGATGCCCTAATTAGGGTTTCTATTTTTAACTGATCATCTAGGATAATTTTGGATCGTCTTAAACGATATGTAAAAAATAGTAAACTCTAAAATAGACAAAAATTTTCCCCATGAGTGTGTGTGTGCAAGGATACTTAACATCGGGATCCACTAAATTACATTTGACTCAAGAAAAGGTAAAAACACTCGAAATACACTTATAAACTAACTCAGTCCTTATCTACCCAATCTTGACTTGGCTTGATATACAATTAACCTTGTGGGCCTGAAATGTTAGTAGGCAGTGTAATAGTAGAAAAATATAAATGTCAGAAATATTTCCCATCATTAAAATTATAATTCCTGAATCTAGATTCACAACAATCTCTCCCTTTTTGATAATGGTAAACATTTGGTAGAAAATTCAACTTAAGAGGTTAAATGAAATATAAAATGGAGTAAAATAGTGTGAACCAAGTAATGCAAATTTTACTAAAATCAAATAGATGGTACAAACACTAAATAATAGTAGTAAAAAATTAGTATAATGAAATAACACAAACACTACCACTACTCCCCCTTTTAACATCACAAACAGGAGGAGGAAAATAGAAAAGAAAAATAGAACAAAAAAAGAAACTAATCATCATCACAAAAAAAAAATAAAGTAATGAAAGCACTATAAAGACGATACAAAAGAAAGAAAATCACACATTTTTTTAAATATATTTTTTGGTCAAAGCATGAATATGATAAATTTACCATGTGATTAAATTAACCATCGAAATCTAGAAAACGGTAGAACAATCGATCTTGTTAACCCCACCTCAAACTTCTGACAAGGCAAACCATCTTTTGAAAATAAAGATCTAACTCAGAAATAGAAATTGGATGAGAAAAAGTGATCCATTCAAACCTTATTTCTAGAAAAAAACATCTTATAGAGTAATGTATCAACATAATTAGTCACAATCATGAATTTTGAAATCAAGTCTTTAAAAATATCAAGTGACATATGAATCCTTATAAGATTTTAAGGTTTGAAAGAGAAAAGAAGTCTGCTTTCATTTAGTTCATTTTGTGTTTCTTGTTAATTGGTTGGTGCACTTTGCTCATCTTTTGATTTTTGATACACTTATTATTCAATGTTTCGGCGATCATTATGCATCTTTTCAAATTTCTTTTCTTTTTGGGCTTATTTTATGCCTCTTGTCATTTTTACAAACTTACTCTCTTTTGAAACTTTTAAATACTCTCAGTTGTGAGAATATGTTTTAGATATTATAGAAGAAAACCTCACTTTCTAATATAAGAAAGAGTAAACAACAAAGCATAAACAAATTTATATAATAAATACAATGACAAGATTACGAATAAGATGGTGTTTCTCACTTCAACTAATTTAGGAATGTTAATTATTAACTATAAATTTTTAAAAATAAATAAGACATAAAATATTATTTTAGCAATGATAAAAAGAAAAGCTGAAATATCTTAAATGAAAACATGGAAAATAGCAGCAAATAAAAATCAACACTTAAAAACAAAAAATGAAAGAAAGAATAGAAAATAACAACAAATAACATATATAAAATTCAGTGTTCAGAAAGCATCAAGTTCATGCATTTATGTTATATATATAATCAAGTAATAACAAATTAAATATACTTTCAACAAAAAATTAAATCACCATTATAAAGTTTCAAAATAAAATTAATTAGAAAATTTTAATGAAATTCACTAAATAAATAAGTTAAATAATTAAATTTAAAATTAAATTGTCAAATAATTTCAAACTCTTGTAATCATCTTTAGAGGTCATTCATGACCTATGATATTATTTTCAAGAGATTTGAGATTGAATTGGCTAAAAAAATAAAACTAGCCAAATTACTTGAATTATCGATTCAATTAATTAGGATAATTTTAAGGAAATTAAAAATAAATAAAGAAAAATATAAACTAAATTGCATTGAACTTCAAATGAAATCTGAAATTTTTTAAAAATCTTAAAATTGTAGAATCTTTAATTAAAATAAAAGTCAAAGTTTGGTCCCCTTAGTTAATTTGGGATAAATATGTATTAAAGATAAACATTTAAAGGAAAATAAATAAACTAATAATAAAAATAATAATAATAACAAATATGAAAATAAAATTAGACAAGGTTAAATATAGCCTAAATAAAATTTGGAAACTAAATTAAATAAATCAAGTATAAACTATTTAATAAACATAAATATAAATAATTAAAAGAAATTTATTGAAACTTAAGTAAACCTTTCAAAATTAAATATTAAATATATAAATTTAGATTATGAAAGATAAGATTACAATTGATTTGAAATTCATAAACACAATATATAACTTTTATTAAATAAGAAAAAAATGGGAATAACTTAAATAAAAATATAAATAAATTGAATGACTCTATGCATTGGATTTTTTCCTTTAGGGGGATTCAAATACATTTCAAAAATGAGCTTAGGATCTTTCTATTAAGTGCTTCAAGTATTTTTATTGATTGATTTATGGGATCCTTTAAAAAAATTATTAAAATACTTCAATAAAATAAAAGACTTTATACATTGGATTTGATATTTTAGAGGAATCAAAAGCATTATAAATAGGATCCAATGAATTGCTAAAAAATAATCTTGACACTTAGGAGTTATTGGGTGCTATGTCATTTAAAGCTTAAAATAAATAATTCAAATTCTTAAAATATGTTCTTTAAATAAACCATTAAATTTTAAATTGTTAATGTTGCAATCTAGGAGTTAGAACTTATATTTTAATCAATACAAACATTATTGAAGTTTATTTAGTTTCTCCAAATTTTAATTATTGCATATATTTTCTTTGTTTACTAATATTTTAGGTACAACATACACCATGCATCACCAAAGTATCAGGGCTCAAGATAGGTTAATATAGAAATATATTTTCCAAGAGCCTATATTTTTATCTTTCTTGAGTCAATCTATTAAAAAAAGGTTTATGTTACCATAACAACCATGCACACACACTCGAGGAGTGTAGGGAAATATGTTTAATTTTCTGGTTAATTGTATGGTATGATCTTGATTGTACTGCATGATCTATTAATGTAGAAATTAATTAAAATATTTTTTTTTAAATTAATAAATTTATTTATAATTTAACTAATTATGTAGTACGAATAACACATTGTATTAGATGATCAGCTATAATTAGAAACCCCACTGCTGAATCAAACTTGCCTAAACTAAGCAATTTTGAAATCTAAAGCATTCGTAATGTACGAATAATTTTATACTTTATGATATTTTAAATAATTTCCTAATTAGGTTAGTTAATTAAGAAAACAAATTAATTTGATTGGTTTGAGATCATACTGTAAGATACATAAATTGTACTGTATGAATAACTCCAGGGGTCTCTGGATGAAGTTTGGTTCATCTAGTATGATCTAAAACTCAAACTATACAAATTAGTCATGGCCTCTCTTGATATTTTTTTTCTTATATGATTTAATCTTAAATTAAACTTGTCGTACTATACTACTGTTCATTTATATAGTGTGATTAGTTGACATACTTGAATTAGTCATCCTATATACTATTTATCATGTGGTACTATAGAAGGAGAATTAAATTAATCATACATAATTATTGATAGATCAAACTATACGAATAGTGATGGATAAATTAAAAATAATGGTTTTCATAGAGTCTACTATTTAAACATATCTAACTTTATTTATAGAACTCTTCGGTAGTCAAGGGACTTGAGTCTTCTATGAGAGAGAGTTTGAAAAGTGAGCTTTAGGCAAGGGGAAAAGAAATATTTTTAATAAAGAGGGAGAATAGCCTTGTGGGATCAAGAGAGTGTGTGAGAGAGGTTCTACACATAGTTTCTCTAGCCAACATTCATCTTCTTCCTCTGTGGATTAAGGTATTACTTGAGAGAGACTCTAGAAATAACCTCTTGAAGTCAAAGGGCCACAAGATACTTCGCTTCACCATTATTAAAAGGGATTTAGTTACTCCATTGTATCATTGGAGAAAGGGAATCATTTACTCATCTATATTGTTGGTGAAAGGGATTTGGCTACTCTACCGCACCATTGGTAAAAACAAATCATATTACTACATCACATCAGCTTGGTGGAAGAGATTCTTTTAAAGGCTTCTTCACTTTGCTGTGGAGGAAAAATAAGAGTCACTAAAAGTTTTAATGAAATACCTAGAGAGAAAGACTCTGAATAATTAACGTAGGTCATGTTTGGCCAAACCACTATAAATTTAATATATTTGTTCTTATTTTTAGTACTTTATTTTTTATGGATATGAGAGACTTAGCTTATTTATCCTAATTAAATCATTTATTAAGGGTATTATAGGAACCACCTAATTCCTTAAGAAAATAGGAGAAAATATACTTACAGTTCAAATATATGTTGATAATATACATTTTTTTATCAACAAAAAGAAATCTTTGAAATAATTTTTCATCTACTTTAAGTAAATGATTTTAGATGAGTATGATGGGAGAGGTGAGCTGTTTTCTTAGATTTAGTGTTAAGTAAAGAGATAATGGTATCATCCTTAGTCAGAATAAATATGTTAAGGAGATCTTGAAAAAAATAATATGGATGGTTTTAAGAGTACAAATATGTCACAAATCTGGACCCAAATCTTGAGATATTGATTATAACAAATATTAATGGATTTTCTAATATGTTATTTAAATATATGGCATATATATTTTACCTATTCACTAATATTTTAGGAACATAACTCACTTGCAAACTCGATTAGCTCATGACTGGGTATATAAGGATTTATCTATATTTTTTATTCTTTTTATACTATTTTATCTTTCTTGAATCAAATATGTACTATGGTTAATCTTAAGCTAAGTAACCTTACACACACAAACTCAATGGAGTGAGTTGGTGAGTTAGAAAAATCTCTATTTATTTTTTTAATTAATCATTGAGTATAATTTTTATCATACTTGACGATTAGTTAACCAAAAAAATCTAATTAGGGCACATGTACTAAGTATGATTGATTAAGCTCATCATACTATACGATCCCTATCGTATAGGATGATCAATAATAATAAACAAAATAACCGCCAAACATAATTTGGGTAGTATTTTAATATTCAAAATCTATGTCAAATTATATCATATGATATGGATCGTACTATACGATGCATGACACTCATGCCTAAATTGATGCTATAATTATGGGAATAATTATGATTAATTTGTTCAATCAAATTGTATAGAGTGATTGGTAATGATTGTACTGTACTATTCGAGAGATGCATGGGATGATAATTACATCATCGCATAGCGTCCAAGATGAAAAGCCATAATTTATTAACTAATCATATAAGATGACCTCCCAATTTTGTACTATATGGACTGATCTCTAAAGGGGTTGATATTTACATCATCACCCATCATATTAGACAATAAGTACATCTCTTGAATTTACCAATCTCGGCACTACATTTTATACTATCTAATGAGGTTGTTTTATTCTAATCTTACTGGATGATGGTTTAAATAATCCTTGATGAATGGTTAATCTCTTTGAATTAATTGTACAGGGTCTGTCTCCTCGTATAGTACTGACAAGAGTACTTTAAACTAATTATACAGGATGAACATGAGATTGTACTGGATGATCAAAGTTGGTAGGCTAAAATTTAGGGCTTTTTGAGAGGCTCTCTGTTTAAGCTTTCACAATGCCTTGCCCAAAAGACTTTTACTGCTAAGGTGTTTTGAGAGGTAGAAAAGATGTGCTTAGGATAGCTTTGCGAGAGAGAAGAGAGAGAATGTTTTTATAATTTATAAGGCATTAACAAGGTTGCTTAAAGCAGGGTTCTTTATCATCTACTTCAAGCTTCTACCTTGAGTTTTTTTAGGCTCCGGGAAGACACTCTATAGCCCTAGTTCTTAGTTCTCTTCCATCTCCAGGAGGGAGAAAAAGGATTACATGTTCTTTGCCTTCACTAGGAGGGTGCAAAAGAGTAATGTCCTATACCACCCCAGTTTGGTGAAACAGAATTTCTTAGGGCTTTTCCTCCTTGCTGTAGAGGCAAAATGAGCAACCCTACTTTTAGTGTAATACCTAGAATGAAGGGTTCTCCAGAGTGAATGTTGGTCAGGTTGGACTGAAATATTAAAAATATGGTGTGTTTGTTCTTATTATTTTCCACACTTTTATTTTTCCTTAATTTACTATGTGGTTGAAAAACTCTAATTTTTTGGTATTATGAAATTAATATTCTCTCACATTAGGGGATTAAATTGTCTATTTTTAAATATTGAAAAAGTTATAAAAAGAGTTCCTTTTCATTTAAGAAAATTTTAAATTACCATTTCACCCCCGTCTTGGTTAGCCTTGGCCTTGTTCTTAGAGGGCTTACAACCTCCTCAAACTTTCAAATGGTATTAGAGTAAGATTCAAAAACTAAGTTTAAGAAAACTTTTGACAAATGATTAATGTGTAATTTTTGTAATATGTAATTCTTTGGAAGGGTATTTAATCACTCGACCATATTTTTTTAGTAATATTCATTTTGAATTTTAGAAAAATTACATGTTTACTTTATTGCAATCTGTAGATTATTGCTTGTGGATGTTAGTTCATAAAATGTACTCTGCACCTTCTCATTTGGTAAATGGCAATGAAACTAAACTATCTTTTTTTGAATGGAGCATAAAGGATAAAGATTTAGGCCAATTAAAAGCAAATTATATAATTTTTTTTCTGTGCATTAAAATATAAAGATTACAAGTGTGTATCTGCTTGCACAACTGATAAAGACATTTAGAATAAACTCTGCATCACCTATGATGGAACAAATGAAGTGAAACAATCTTGGTTGAACATTTTGCTCCATAATTGTGAACTGTTTCACATGAAACCTAGTAAGTCTATTTCTTAAATGTATACTAGGTTTACTAACATTTTCACATTCATGCATGCATTAGGTAGAGAACTCATAAATTCTGAAAAAGTTAATAAGATTCTATGTTGACTACCTAGTTCTCATGATGCAACAATAACTACTATTACTGAATCTAAGGATCTAAATATTTATTCAATTGATAACTTACTTGGATCACTCATTGCTTATGAGCAAGGAGTGAGTCAAAAAAAATTTATATGAGTGAGAGAAGAAAAGAAAAAAAAACTATAGCATTAAAGGCTGATGATTCTAATAGTAACAATTCTATTCTTGAAGATGATGATGGCATTGCACTGATGACAATGTAATTTAAAAGCTTTTTGAAGAAAAAGCAAAATCATCATCAGCAATAGAATAAAGATAAACCTAATAAAAATTCCATGGCTTCTTCTGATGTCATCTATGATTGCCAGGGCACATGAGGACTGATTGCCAAAATCTTTAAGCTCAACCAATTAAGGAAAAGGTTAATGAAAAATAAAATTTAAGAAGGGAAGCAATGGACTTAGAAGGCTTTTGGGGCAGACTCTTCAGATCTTCTAAGATAAAAGATGAAGAGGAGGTAACAAATCTATGCTTAATGGTAGATTAACATCTTGATCATTCTGATCAAAAGGAGGTATGTAAGTTTTCTTATGATGAATTATTTGATGCTTCTGAAAAAATTCATAAACATATAGAAAGCCAAAGAAGATGTATGCTAGCCTCAGTTTTGATTTTTTAAAATTACAAAAAGAGCATGAATGCTTGAGGAAATATCACACTACTTTGGATAATAATCATATGACCTTACTTGATTAATTTGAGGCATTAGGCATGAAGCTTGTTGTGGAGGACTTGGGCCACCTTTACTTTATAGAAAAACATGGGTTTTATGTTTATTAAATTATAAAGGAAAAAAAATTATTTATAAATTTATTTCATATATCACTGTATTACAATGTTTAGATGCATCTGCATACTAAGGTTTCTAAAATAAATTTCCTTAATTCCTAGAGTATAGATCAATCTTTTTTGCATTCATAAGGCATTGGTTGATGCTTACGATGATATCTTACAATTCACTTTTGGCAGAATAGGTCTAGATTATACACTCCATAGTTTCACCTATCTCTGGGAGGGTTATCCTGTCAACCAAATTCTAAAGTTAAAAAAATCCTCTAATTCAAAAGTCTAAATCTTTTATTTGGTTCTTTCAAACCCAAACTTTTGTTAATCTTGGTAAATTTCAAAAGTCAAATATTAGCTTTAATAAAGTGTTATCTCAAGACTTTTCTTAAGTTGTAATTAATTAAAGATGTTTGCCTCAATAGGGAGTTTAGAACCTACTAAAAAATTAATCCATATCTTTGTTTTATAAGGTAGGGAATAATCTTGTGTACATAGACTTGCTAATATATGGGTTAGGTTCATAATCAAAAAGTTATATGATCATTTTTTTTGTCTTTCAAGATGAATTTAACATTCTTTATCTTTTATTTAAATATAAAAATAAAACCTAATTTTATTTTTGAATAGACAATCCATCATTCAATTGTATTTTGAGGCAATAGATGTTATGTTATGCATATTTGAATAAAAAAAAAAAAAACAAAACCAAAATTCATGCTGTCCCTTTAATTTTGTCCAAAAAAAATTTTAGGTGACTCCGTTGGGTATGGATTCCTCTCTTCATCTTTAGAGAAGACATAAATTTTTAAATATATAAATATTTAATCTAAAGTTTGAGTTTACAAGATCCTTCATCTATATATACTCTAATAATAACTATAATACTTTTATGTATTGACATAGGATGATTAGGATTCTAGGGTCTATGGAGAAGGAATAATTATCAAAAGGCAATAAATCTTTTTGTACCCTTACTAGCTTGACAAAGATCTATGGGTGCAGATGATTTGATTCATTACAATTTTAGATAAGTAGACTTATAAATCAAAGTTTTATTTATAATAATTAGTCTAGAACATCATTCATTTTGTTTATCTTTACTATTTATTGAATTTTTCAATAGTGATAACACCTCACCTTTTTTTTTTTATGTAGGATAAATTCTATAGCTTGTGTAGATAGTATTAGAGTTTGTTATAGCACAATTATTTCCTCATGGGATCTATACTTTACTTATATACTTTATTACTTGATCAATATGATCACTTGCATAGTTGGGAGCATGTAATATATACATTCATAGTTGCAAGAAAGCTTATTTACATAAAAAAGTAAAGTCCTCATCAAGTCTTTTTGCATTGTTGCTAAGGAATCTGATTTATGCTTCTATAATTGCCAGAATAATGTCCAAAAAGTGGCATATTTAATCCAACTTGATATATTTAATTTGTACTTGGTTAGTTATTTTTATATTTATTATTATTTTTATCATTTATAAAGCTATGAACTAGTGATTATTTTGTAATTATTAATTTTCAAAAATTTTTATTGCATTTCATTCACTATTTTGGGTTATGCACAATAGATCCAATAATAGACCAAAATTATTTGACTTAGAAATAGAAATGACCCTTTTAAAAAATCTATAAAACCAAAAAGATTTCAGTAGTAGGAATGGCTAAACCAAATCTAAAACATGACTAATCTAGACCTCTTAGGGAGTATGCCAATCCTTTAGTAGATGGAATTTATCAAAGTATCAACTGACTTTTTATCCAAGCTAATATTTTTGAGCTGAAACTAGACATGATGCAAATGGTTTAGAACTCTTAGTTTGGTGGAACTCCTATTAAGGATCTTAACTTATATTAGGCCAGTTTCTTAGAAATTTTCATAATATTCAAGTATAATGGAGCTAGTGATATTTATTAGACTTTGTTAGTTTCCATTTTCTCAAAGGGACAAAATTAAAATGTAGTTGAATTCCTTGCTTCCAAGCTCTGTAACCCCTTAGAATGAGTTGGCATATAAGTTCCTAACAAAATACTTTTCAACTTCCAAAATTACTAAGCTTAGGAATGATATTACTTCATTTTCTTTATATGTTGAAGAGTGAATTTATGAGACCTTGGAAGGATTTAAGGAACTGCTTAAAAAGAACCCTCATTATGCTTTGCCTAATTTGTTGGTCACTCAAATATTTTATAATGGGTTTATATGATCCCTTAGTCCCATAATTCATGCGACAGTAAAAGGATCCTTACTATAAAAACCTATTGATGAGGTATATGCCTTGATAGATGAAATGAAAATAATTAACTTCAGTCGCCTCTTGATAGGTTAAATCCTAAGAGAGTGGCCTATGTTTATTAGTCACACGCTTTATCTAATTTGAATGCTTAGGTAGTTATCATGCTGAAGAAGTTAGACAATCTTTAAGTAGGTATAATCTCGGGATCACATAAGTATTTGAATGAGATTGAATTGAATTATGATAGTGAGTATAGTGCTCAAGGAATTGAGAAAGTGACTATTATTAGAAGATAAAATAAACCGTATTCAAATACATAAAATCCAATTTAAAGTTACCACTCTAATTTTAGTTAAAGTAATAATAAAGGTGGAAATTAGTGGAACACAAACCATTCCAACCCCATAGGATATTGGAATAATCCATAGCATCCTACTGTGAACCCTAGTACTTTTTATCCCCTAGACTTTAATAAGTATAATCAATTCAGATATAGGAAGATACTTTTGAAGGATTTAGTGCTTTAGAGAAGAACTCAATTAAAGAGCCAAGCTGTAATCATTGGAAATATAAAAATAAAATATGAATACTTGTAAGTTTGATGAATATTATATCCCACGATAAACATTATAATCTTAGTGATAAGAATTTGGAAGAGAAGTGCAATACTATTTAGCTAAGGAGTGTGAAGGAATTGGGAGACCCTTATAAGGATATAGATCAGCGCCATAAAGAAAATTGGGGTAGAAGAGGTTTTAGTAATTAAACCACCTAAAAATAACACGAACAAATTAAAGAAATTGAAAGACATATTAGGAAGGTTGTATAGAAACAATCACCAAGTTTTTCTAGACTGAATAAGTAGAATCTGTAAAAAAAATTATCTAGTTTTAAGAAGTTATTAAAAAATTAACAATTAATATACTCTTCTTTGAAGCCTTAGAGTAGATGCTCGCTTTTATTAAATTTTTGAAAGACATCTTTAATAAGAAAATGAAACTTGGGGAATTTGAAATATATAATTTACTAAGGAGTTTAGTGCTATCACACAAAAGATCCTTAAAATTTCTAAGGATCCTAATAGTTTTACTATTCATGTGACTGTATAGGATAAATTATATGGAAGAGCATTATGTGAGTTGAGATCTAACATCATTATTATTTATTCATTTTTTGTCAAGAGATTAGATATAGAAAGGTCCAACCACCACTTTCACCATTTTTCATGAGGATAGATGATTTACTTATCTTAAGGGGGGTGTTATAGGATGTTCTTATTAAGATAGATATGTTAATTTTTTTCATATAGAATTTATTATCTTAGATATGGTGGAGAAATGGGAGATACCCATTATCTTAGGGAGACCTTTTTAAGGAATGGGTAAGGCTATAATATATCTTCATAAAGGGGAATTGACCATGAGAATACAAAACCAGTAAGTGACTATATATGTGCTTTAAGTCCATGAAATGCCCTAGTGATAAGATTTAGGATTACTTTGGAGTTAAATTGGAAGATTCTATTTTGAGAATTTTAAGGAAGATTTGTTAACATAAAATTAATTGGATGAATATTTGGAGGAAAACTATGAGGGTTTGGATGAATTTGTTCAACTTATTAGAGAAACTTCTAGGATGTTAAGGGAGAGAAATGAAACTTTTGATACCTCATCTTTTGGTAGAACTTTAACACCATATGTAGAGCAAGCACCTATTTGAGAGAGTTAAAATTACCTTACCATCTTAAATATAACTTTTTGGATAATAATTCAACTTTATCAGTCATTATTTCTACTGGTTTGAAAAAAATATCAAGAAGGCAAGTTGGTTAAGGTTCTAGGTAATTATAAGAATGCTTCAGGATGGATCATAGCTGACATAAAAGCAATTAGCCCATCATTATCTATTTATAGGATTTTGATGGAGGAAAGTATGTTACCAGAAGCTATTTCCCATAGATGATTTAATACATCCATAAATGAAGTAGTTAAAAAGGTAATACATAACTGGTTAGTTGTAGAAAGTGTTAACCCCAGTTTTTTATAGTTCTTTGGTGAATCTTATTTATTTTGTAGTGTCAAATACAACAATAACATCAAGCATTTGTCCCACTACGTGGGGTTTGCTACAAGAATCCTTTTTTCCATTGTGTCCTGTTAAAAGTCAAATTCTCATATAAATTTAATAAAGAAAGATCATTTCTAATATTTTCTAACCAAGTTTTTTTAGGTCTACCTCTACCTTTCTTAACATAACACAAATCTAAAACCTAAATTTTGTTAACCAGGTCATCGGAAGGCCTCCATTTAATTTTACTAAACCATCTAAGATATCTAAAATGTGTACTCTTATTAATGACTTCATTACCCAAAGTTACAATCCCATCACTGGGTCTATTGATACTAAAATTACCCTCCATATATTCAGTTTTGATCTTAATCCTTAACACACATCACTTGAACTAAATCCTTTATCTTAAAGTCCTAAACTATTAATCGATGTTGGACACATAAATTTTCACTCAAAATAACTTTACAATCTTTGCAATCTAAATGATTTAATTGTCTTAAATAAGATTCTTATCTCTTTTCTTAAAAAGTGTATTAGATATTAAAAAAATCCTAAGCTAAAGAAAAATCTAATATGGTCTTACCACCTTTATTTGTTATTTCAAAAAGATGACCACCATGAATTCTTTTAAAATCATCCACCTCTCTACAAACATGTTCATTTATTCTCCTCCAATAAAAACTCTTTCTTTAAGAGGTATCTTTTATAATAATTCTTCTAATTCATTCCAAAATTTTAATTTTGAGCTCATATCCAAACCTACTTGAGGAGCATAAGCACTTATAATATCAAAATCCTTTAAAGCTTTAATTCTATCTTTAATTCAATTAATTTTTATAACATTATTATTCAAACTCTTATCTAAAATCACACCTAGCTACCCCATTTCTAGTACGACTCCTACCCAAATACTATATTTTATATCCTAAACTATTAATCTCCTTAGCCTTCTCTCCAACCCATTTAGCTTCCTGAATGCACAGAATATTTATCTTCATATAAATCATAACATATATTAATTCTATTAATTTTCCTATAAGAGAGCCTATATTCCAAGTTCCAATCCTAATTTTAGTATCTTGGACTAGCTTCATTGTCCACATCCATCCTTGATGTGGGAACCCCTGCCCATTTAACACTGCATCTAGGCAACGATGCAATGGCCCTTCGACACTTATCGATGTATTCAGGCCATACAACTTGTCACTTTCGGGGTATGCCTTAATATTAACACAATTTTTTAAAGGATTCATATTATGAGTATTTGAAAAATTTTATGCTAGTTATCGACTACCTAATGCAACCCCCCACTTTTCTCATCAGGACTTGTGACTTGGCAATGGCATAAAGTTATTCCTGCTAGGATAGTCACTAGTTGGAGTATATGTATAGACTATAAGAAGTTGAATAAAGCTCATTCTCCCATGCCATTCTTTGACCATATAAAAAATTGGTTGGCAAGAAACTCTATCTATTACTTCCTAAATGGTTATTAAGGGTATCACTAGATTCCTATAACACTTGAGAACCAGGAAAAAACCACCTTCACCAGTACCTATGAAACCTTTTCTTTTAGAAGGACGCCCTTTAGTCTGTGCAATGCTCTTAAAAACTTTTTTGGCATGGTATGATGTCTATTTTTTAGATTTAATATAGTATACAATTGAAATTTTTATGAATGAGGTTTCTATTCTTGGCACTACCTTTGATTTTTATCTTTATCATTTGTCCACTATGCCTAAAAATTGAATTGAAATAAATCTTATTTTGAATTAGGAAAAGTGTCAAATCATGGTGATTAAAGGGATCGTGCTAATGTATAAGATTTCTAAAAAGGGGTTAGAGGTAGATAAGGTAAAGGTCTGAGTTATAAAAAATTTTCCACCAGTTACATCAATTAAATACATTAGGAGTTTCTTAGGATGTATTGGGTTTCATTATAGATTTAACAAGGACTTTTCCAAAATTTCCAAACTACTATATCATTATTGGAAAAGAATGTTCCATTTGTGTTTGATTTTGCCTATAATTATGCCTTTTAAATTTCAAAATAATATTTAATCATTACACCATTTATTGCTCATGATTAGCCTTTGTATTTTGAATCAATGTGTGATGCAAGTGATTAGGCTATAGGTGATATTCTTGGCCAAAGGATAGAAAACAATATCATGTTCTTTTTTATTGGAGTAGAACTTTAAATGTTGCACAATGTAATTATACTACTAGTGAAAAGAATTACTAGCTATTATCTTAATTTTTGATAAACTATAGACTTATTTGATTGGCATGAATATTATAGTATGTACTGATCAATCTACAATTAAATTTCTTATGATGAAAAGGATACAAAACATTGATTAACGAGGTGGATACCTTTTTGCAAAAAAAAAAAAAAATATTAAAATCTTAGACATGAAAGGTACTAAGAACCAAATTGTTGGTCATCATTAAAGCCTTTCAATTGATGAACATGCATATCTTGAAAATGACATAAATGAGTTTTTACCCAATGATCAATTATTTTCCTTTCATATAACTATACTTCCTTGATATTGTGACCTTATTAATTTTCTTGATAATGGCGAGATTCCATTTGACTTATCATCTAGTAGAAAACAAAAGTTTTTGAATCATGCCAAATATTTCATTTGGGATGAGTCATACTTATTTATAAAGTGTAATAATAATCAAATCATAAGGACATGAATCGCTAAGTATGAAATAGAACCTACAATTAGAGAATGACATGATTCACAATATTGAGGGTATTTTGGAGGATTTAGAACTACTTATAAAATTATTCAATCAGGATTAAATTGTCCTACTTTATTTAAAGATGTTAATGATTATATTGATAATTTTGATCAATGTCAAAGAGTAAGCAATATCATTTAAAAAATGAAATGCTCTAAAATTATGTTTTGCAAATTGAATTGTTTGATGCTTTGGGACATGATTTCATAGGTTGATTTGTACAATCTAATGGATGAATTTGTTTTTTTTCATTGACTATGTATCAAAAAATTTGAAGGAGTGAAACCCCCTAAAATTGATGCTATAAATTTTTAATGATTTTTTTTTTTAAGATTTAGAATACCTATAGTATTGATCAGTGATGGGGGAAGTCACTTCTATAATAAAGTTGTGGAAACATTAATCACTAAGTATGGTATCTAACATAGGATTGCAACAAATGCTATCGCTAAACTAGTAGCCAAGCTAAATACAATAATAGGGCAATTAAAAAAAATTTTGAGAAAATAGTGAGCTTTTAATAATCAAAGATTGAGTTATAAGGTTTGATGATGCATTATGGGCATTTAGAACTACTTTTAAAACACATATTAGATTGCCTCCCTTTGGCATAGTCTTTGAAAAATCTTGTAACCTTATATTAAAATTAGAACTTAAAGTATTTTTGGTGTTTAGTGAGCTAAATTTTTATTTTAAGGGTGCCAATGAAAATGAGTTAATTTAGCTGAATGAGTTTAGGAGTTTAGAAGTGAAGCATGTAAAATATTAAGATATATAAGGAACAAAAAAAAAAGATGGTATGATTATAAGCTTCTTATAAAGTGTTCACCCCTCGAAAAGACGTACTACTATTTAATTCATGATTTAAATTATTTCCTTGGAAACTTTAGTCTAGATTGTCTGAATAATTTTGTATTACTATAGCGTTTCCTTATGGTATTCTAAAAATTCAAAAGAAAATGACCTCCAAAATTTTTTAAGTTAAGGGGCATAGGTTAAAGTCTTATTTAAGACGTGCCATAAGTTACAATCTGGGAACTCGAGCTTGTGATTATAACAAAAATTATTAATTATCTTTTATTTTGTCAAGCTTATTTATTGAATATCTGCTCTTATGAACACTAACATTTTATATGTAATGTACACTATTGCACAAGGGATGAAGACTCATGAATGGTTAAAATAGGTTTGATATTTCTAAACGAGTATATATTTTTTTATTTATTCTATATTTCTAGAGTCAAAATTCATTTAAAATGTGTATGTCTGCTTAGTGATCACGCACACAAAAACTGGGGTGCGAAAGCTAATTTTTTTGAATTTGTGCATAACATTCTATATGATCCAAATCACACTGTACGATCTATTAAACATAAATTAATTAAAATGGCTAATTGTATTATTAATATTTTAAAACTTATCATGCTGTATGAACTGGTTCATACAAGATGATCCATTTAAATGAATGATTGACTATCAAATTTAGTTAAGTATCTTAATTTAAACTTATCGTATTGTAAGAACCTATTCATATTATATGATAGTTAAAATATTAGCTTAATTAATCCTCATGATTATTCAATAAAATCAATGTTTAATTAACTTGACATATTGTATAATATGATGTTGATCGTACTAGATAATTATTAAAGGCAAAATTTGATCATCCTAGGGTTTGTACTGGACGAACCTTGATTTATTGAACTAATAATACAATATGATCATCCCAATACATATCTTGTATGATTTGAAAAAGATTGAACAAATTTTACTGTATGATCTATGTATTGTACTATTTAATCATCCCAATAATTATCTTGTATGATCTGGAAAATAATGAACTAATCATACAGTATGATCTAAGTATTATATTATTTGATCTATATATTATATTTGAATATATCATATTAAGACTATCTATTCATACTAGATGAACATGGATTTTTGAACATATTATAATATACAATAGTAATCATAATCTATGACAAAAATAACTAATTTAAATTTTAGGGTTAATTCCTTTGTTTCATGATGTTCCCTTAATCATCTTAAGAATTTTTGCTACTTTTTCTAAGGGAGAGTTAATGTGAAAAGGATTTAAAGAGGGAGAATTTCTTTGGAGAGAGAGAGAGAGAGAGAGAGAGAGAGAGAGCAAGAGAGAGAGAGAGAGAGAGAGAGAGGTGAGGTCTTTAGGTAGAAGAGAAGATTCTTATGGGATAAGAGAGTGTCTAAGAGGGGATTCTACATAGGATTACTCGGTGTTTTTACAGGTTCTTCCTCAAAGGACAATGACTTTACTTGATAGAAACTCTTGGAAGTGTCTCTTCATGGGAAGGATCTAGTAGCTTTGCTACACCACAAAGGTGAAAGGGATTCAGCTACTTTGTTTGTTCAGGAAGATGAAGGAGATTCAGCTACTCTGGTGGAAGTGATTTGTAAGGGCTTCTATACCTTATTATGGGGAAAAAAAGAGAGTCGCTAGTCTTAGTGGTGTACTCAGAGTGGAGGACTGTGGGGAGTGGATGTAGCTTAAAGTGGGCCACACCATTATAAATATCTTGTGTGTTTATTCTTGTATTTACATTTACTTTTCTGCATTTTTATTTTCTTGCATTTATTATTATGTGATCTTTGGGATTTTTATTCTATATAATTAGAATATCTTATCTTTGCATAAAAAGGAATATATATATATATATATATATATATATAATCTCGCTGTCAAGCCCATAAGAAGAGAGAGGAAAATAAACAGAGGAAAAGAGAGAAACAAAAGGATATATTTTTACGGGATTTTTAAACACTTATTCACCCCTGCCATGTTGGTGTACGTTTATTATTCAAGTCAGTTTAACAAGCCAAGTTGAAATTTTAATTAGCATTAGAGGAGCTATCAAAATTAGCATCTTAAAACGCTATGAGAAAAGATCCTTGGAACACCTTAAGAATAAAACTATTGCTAAGGGTTATTTAATTACACATCCACCTTTATTTGATCATATTCCCTTTGATTTTTAGAAAATTTATATCTCTAAATTTTTACAATCGATTGAGTTTCTCATGTGGCATATAATACAAGAAGGATACTCTACACCATCTTGATTTATAAATGACATCAAAATAGAGATATTATATAATGAATGAAACAACGAGGATAGAGACCTTGTACAACTAAATGCTAAATGTTTGAATTTTTTTGGTTCAATTATATCAAAATACTATATGAGAGTCTCTACCTGTACAACTAACCTGGGAATCTTAGATAGGTTGTGCATTACTTGTGCGGGTACTAATAAAGGAAGACATTCTCATTTAAACATACTATTGCATTATTATGAATTATTTTGCATGAAATCAAATGACACTATCTCTAATATGTACAATAGATTTACTCAAATAGTAACATCCATGCATGCTTTAGGTAGAGAACTATCAAACTCTAAAAAAATTAATAAATATTTCATTTCATGTCTAATAGTTTTGGTGCAAAAGTTACTTCTGTATATAACTAGAAATATTTGAATTTATAGTCAATTGATAATTAGCTTGGCATACAAATTACATATAAAAAAATGTAAGTCAAAGATTGCAAGATTCATGAGAGAAAAGGAAAGAGTAGACTGTGGCTTTGAATGTCTATACTTAGACAATGAAATCTTGGGATCATATCGCAATGATGACATAGCCCTTATGACGAGGTAGTTCAAAAGCTTCTTGAAGAAAAAAACAATAGATCCATTTCGAAAAGGCATAGGTAAAGGTGGAAGATTTAATATAGAGTTCATTTGATGTGATATATTTTTAATGTAGAAAGCCAATACACTTAAGATTTGAATGCCGCAACCTGAAAACTCACCCTTCCAAGGAGAAGGGTAAATAATAGATAAACATTAAAAAAAGGAAGAAAAGAACACAAAAAGGCTTTTTGGGCAGATTCAGCTTTGAATTATGTTTAATGGCTGTTAACTCTATTATTAATTGCAATCGGGAAGAGGTATATGAGCACCTATGATGATTTATTTGTTATTTCTGAAAAATGCATGATTCATATATGAAGCTTGAAAAATAACATGCATTATTAAATTCAAAGTTTGATAAAGGAGTCTTCTTGGGCTATCCCTTTATAGGTAAAGCATATATGATCTTTAAAAAGTGGATTATATTTATAGAGGAGTCCACCCATGTTGTATTTGATGAATCTCATAAATTTGGTTAGCCTAGTTTTGAAGTAGAAGAAGAGGTAGAGGTTACCCAAAGAGTATAATATGTTGACTAGGAGAAAGAGAAGAATCTCATGAATCATTTCCTAGAGAATGTAGATACTCATCTAATCATCCTAGCGAGCTCATCTTAAGAAATGCATCTATTTGAGTTTCAACTAGACACAGAATTAGGAAGAAGGTAAGTCATTCTACATTCATATCTATAGTAGAACCCAAAAATAGAGATTAAGCATTATCTAATGAATTCAAGATTTTAGCTATATAAGAATAGTTAAACCTATTTATATGGAATGATGTATGAGAGTTGGTTAGCAAACTTAAGGCCAGACTATAGTAGGTTCCTATTTGGTATTAAAAAATAAGATAAATTATTCTAGAGTAGTAGTTAGAAATTTGGACAAATTAGCATATATGGGTTACAATCAAATTGAAGGCATTGATTTTTAGGTGACTATTACCCCTGTAGAAAATTTAAGACCTTTAGAATACTGTTATCTTTTTATATTTTAGAGGCTTCAGGTTGTATCAAATTTATGTAAAGAGTGCTTTCCTAAATGGGGTTATCAAAGAAGATGTCTATGTAGAAGAATCCTTTGAATTTGAAAATTCAACCTTTCCTAATCATGTGTACAAATTAAAAAATACACTTTTTAGGATGAAGCAAGCACCTAGAGTATGGTATGAAAGACTTAGTACATTTTTCCTAGACTTAGTCACGCTAGAGAGAGAAGCTCTGGTAATTTAAAAATTCTATTTTTTAAATCTCTTTTCGCAGCTATTTCATCGAATGATGATGGTGCTTCACAGTTGCCGGCCATCTTCAGCTGGCATTCCGGTGGATAATAAACGCCTAGATGGAGGTCAATTGGGAGGAGTTCAGTTTGCGTCGACATCACCTCTGGCGTTTGGAGATATCAGAGAATTTCTTGGATTAAAGGTTAATGTGAACAAACCTTTAATTATCAATGAAGGAGGTCTGTGAATGAAGAAATAAACTCCTGTAATTGCTGGCAAGGGCAAAGGAATCATGGTAGAAGAAAATCTGGATAAAGTTAAACTTATGGGAAGCCACTTTCTCTAAAGGGAGAAACTTCTATTTCTCCATCATTCAAAAACAAGGTGACAACAAATTTTGAAGACAATATAGTCGGCTTTGAATCTGGTAAAGGTGATAAAGTTAAACCTTTTGAAGAAATGATGAATGACTCTATTGAATTGGTGAATTCTGGAAGAAAAAAATCTTAGTTGTAGAGGATTTGTCGGCAAATGATTTGGAGGAAGTACGCATCTACGAATCTGGAGATCTGGGTAGGTGCAATGATGTTAATGTTGAAATGCCACAAAGGATCAGTCAAGACCAAGGTTTTAAAAACCGGGCCGGACCGGCCGGTTCAACCGGTTGAACCGGGAACCGGTCTAGCGGCCGGTCCAGTTATGCCATTAGACTCAGGCTACAATGAAACCGGCCAAAAACCGGTTCAAATGGCGGTTGAACTGTCGAACCGCCGGACCGGGATTGTTTGAAAGAACCAGCCGATTTCGAATTACGTGTTTTGAGCCGCTAATCTCACATCTTAAAGCTGAAAAGATTTTAGTTCGAGCCGAAACAACATTTTACGCGCAGCTCTTCTTTCATCTTTCCATAAACCCTACGGAGACGAACGATCCCGGAGAAACAAATGACTGAAGCCTAGGAGGAGAATGACTGGGAGAGACGAACAACGAGAAGAGACGGACAAATGACACCTTCTTTCCTGATATTTCTATTTCTCGGGTATCTTATTCTTCTCGGCTTCTCCTGCTCTTTCCAATTGATTTTTTATTTTCTTTGAAGAACTCCTGCTCTTCCCGACTCGACCCGGGCAATACAGATTGCAAGATTTTAATTTTTAGAAACCACTCGGATCTTGTGTTTTTCCGGCACTCCAATGCTGGTTCCGATAATAAAGTTACATATTAGGAAATAAATTAAAAGTTTAAAACATGTAAAAAGGTTGAACAATTCACAACTCTACTATTATCTCGCCAAGGATCGGTTTAGAATAGAGCTTCCTATGGAAAAGCATTTTGTGATGTTATCCTGATAGTTATTATGAGAATTTGTTATTTTTCTGTCATTTATTCTTTCTCAAATACTTTATATATCTTTTTAATTTTTATTTTAAAAGAGCTATTTTAATTATTTGTGTATTTTTTTATTCATAATTTTGTGTTCTCGTTAATTTTTGTCACATAATTTACAACAATAGCATCATTATTTTGATTATTTAATTTTTTCAAATAAAATTAGTATTTATTACGTCATCCGGTTCAACCCCGGTTCGACCGGTCGAACCGGACGAACCGTGAACCTCTCACTCTTCTGGTTTGTTGTCCGGTCTGGTTTTCACAACCTTGGTCAAGACAACTAGTAAAATGTTTTGTCAAAAAATAAAAACATTAGAGTTGTCGATTTGGATTTTGATAATTTCAAATCAGCTGATGGTAAATCTGTGAAGCTCAATGAGGTAAAAGTTCAGGAAAATTCCAAAAAAATTGGAGAAATCATTAGTGGTGAAGATATTTGGGAATGAAATCTCTTTCTCCTCCATTAGCTATGAATTAAGGAGACAATGGAGTAAATATGGAAAATTCCATCTACCGGTGCTTCGGAGAGGATGGATTTTATGTTCTTTTTATGAACATGAGAACATGGGGGCAGTGCTAACTAATGGACCATGGTTTGTTAATGGAAATATTGTGGGGTTAGACAGATGGTCTCACAAGTTTGATCGTAATTCTCTTAAAGGTATTTCAGCTCCCATTTGGATTAGATTGCCAAATTTGCCGCTGCATTGCTGGGATGAAATAATTATATGTCGTATAGCATCTATGGTAGGCTCACCCTATTTGATAGATGGCAATATGTTCCAATGGTCCAGGCATGAATTTGGTAGAGTTTGTGTTCGTATAAGCTTGGATGCAAAACTACCTACATGAGTATGGGTTGAAGGTGAAGATGATAAATTCTTTCAGATAATAGAGTATGATAGGCTACCAAATCTTTGTTATGAATGTGGGAATATCGGACATGGAAAGAATGAATGTTATTTAAAAGCAATAGAGCACAAGTCTATGTTATCAAAACTAGCTATGTCAAATGCCATCAGTGTGGAGGACAAAGGTACAAGTGATATGGAGACAGTTGTAACTACTAATAAAGATTCATATGGCCCAAGGATGATAGTAAATTATGGGAAGAAGAAAATTTTCAACAATATGGCCAAGAAAACTCTCCCTCGGGTGAAGACCAACTGGATGCCAGTAAAAGAGAACAAAAATGGTAGTGTTGTATCATAGAGAGATAAGATTAATTAAGGTATTACTGAAATGGGGGGAAGCAAATCTGAGAGTACTGCAGTTTGTAATGAAGTTAGTAAAATAAATGACCACAGAGGATCAGATTCTGTGAGAATAGAAAACTGCTTCAGTGCTCTAATTAATCTGGAGGAAGGAGAAATTATCCCAAATGTAGATGCAGTTATTGCTGAAGAAGACAACCATATTTCTCAAGACAAAGAAGGTTCCAGTAATTTATCTGATGTTAATGATAAAGATTTCTCGGACATAGTTATTGGTGAAGAATTGAAGAATGTTAAAATAGCGAATGTAGATTCTGCTATCTCAATAAAGAAGAGAATTCCAAAACAATTGAGGGAATTGGGTCCTATCAATTCCAATTCAAGAAGCAGAAGAATTGAGCAAGAAGGAAGAGGTAATATGAGGATTAATACCCAAAAACTATTTTAATAAATTCCATAGCTTTTTGGAATTATAGAGGAGCAAGGAAGAGGAGTGATTCTCTCTACATCAAGGAGTTTGTGAAAAACAATGGAGTATTCTTTCTGGGATTGGTAGAAACAAATATTGCTGATGTTAATCAATGTAAAATTAATGAAATGGAAGGAACTGATTGGGATTATTTCTTTGTGCCTTCAATAGGACTTTCTGGAGGTTATTTACTGCTTTGGAATTCTACTTTTGTAGAATTTTCTTTGGTTACTTGTTCTTCTCAAATTGTAATTGGAGATCTCAAAATTCAAAACAAAGGAACTTGGAGAGTGGCCACAGTATATGGTAGTAGAGAATTTCATAGTAGAAGAGATCTTTGGGACATGATAAACAAGTATTCTAGCAATGAAGCTCCTTTAGTAATTCGAGGGGACTTTAATTGTACTATGAATAAAGAAGACATGATTGGTGGTAGAAGATTCATTTTCTCTCAAGGGCCTAAGGAGATGAAGGAATGCTTGCTCAATAATGATCTTCATGAAGTTGGGTTCATTGGACCCAAATTCACTTGGTGTAATAACAAAAGTGGAGGTGCTAGGATTCTTGAAAGATAGGATAGGTGTTTTATTAACACCATAGAATTGAGCACATCAATTAAATTGATAGAAAGGAATTTGGTTAGGGTAGCCTCAGATCACTGCCCAATCATACTCCATTTTCAGGATTTTAAATCGGCTTTATCAAAGAAAATAAGGTACGAAAATTGTTGGTATTCTTATCAAGCTTCTTTTGCAATTGTAAGGAAAGAGTGGAACAAAAAGTATCAAGGTGATTACTCTCAAGTGCTCAACAAGAAGTTCAAATATTCTTTAAAATCTCTGTATTATTGGAGCAAACTGAAGCTGAAAAATTTAAACAAACTAAAAGAAGATTTATTAAGTGAGATCTTGGATCTTCAAAATAAGGAAGCTGTAAATGGTAGTCTCTCTGAATTTGAATATTGGAATCTTAAAGACAAAGTTTATGAGCTTAATTCTACAATGGCAAGATTAAATTCTTGGTGGAAGCAAAGAGCAAAAATCAAGTGGCTAAAGGAGGAAGATGGTAATTCTAATTTCTTCCACTCTTATGCTAGTGCCAAAAGAAATTCCAGCAAAATCATCAAAATTAAGGATTAAAATGGAGTTATAGTGGAAGAACAAGACAAAATGGAAGAAATTTTCTTTCAATTTTTTAGTAGAAAATGGGAGAGAAGACACTGCATTCTGGATGGCTGGCCGGAAGTAAACTCTTGTGTTGATAAAACAGAACATACTTTCCTTGAAGCTGATCTGACTTGGAAGGAAATGGAAGTTGCTTTAGATCAAATGAGTGGTAATACAGCTCCTGGTAATGATGGAGTCACAAACTCCTTCATTAAAAACTTTTGGGGATTGAGCAAAATAGACTTTTGGAGAGCTCTTAACCAGTTTTTTCAGCAAAGGTGATTTAAACAAAGAATGGAAGGATACTCTAATTGTCTTAATCCCAAAGGTATCAAAGTCTTTACTCACTTCTAATTATAGACCTATTAGTCCTTGTAACATTGTATACAAGGTAGCGGCAAGGATTATTGTGAATAGATTGGTTTTGGTTATTCCAAAATTAATTACTATGGAGCAAGCTACATTCATCAAGGGAAGGTCTTTGTCGGATCATGCTCTATTGGCACAAGAGATTTTTCATAAACTAAGGTAATCCAAGGCATCCAAGGGTCTTGTATCTTTTAAAATCGATATGGAACAAGCCTATGACTCCATGGCTGTGCCTTCCTTACAGAAAGTGCTTGCATACCTTAACTTCCCTCCAAAAATCTCTCATCTCATCATGGAGTGTGTAGAAGATCCAAAATATTCTATTAACATCAATGGCAGCTACTCTAACTGGATTCATGCAAAAAGTGGGTTTAGACAAGGTTGTCCCCTATCTCCTATCCTTTTTATATTATGTTCACAACTTCTCTCCAATGCTTTTGTTCAAAGTATTTGTGGCATCAAAATCCGCTCTAATGGGCCGAGAATTTCTCATTTATTGTATGCCAATGATATTATCATATTCTTGGAAGCCAATAGGAAGAAATTTATTGAAGTAAAGAAAATGCTTCATAACTTTTGTGGTTGGACTGGCCAAAAAATTAACTTGAATAAATCTTCCATGATGATTGGAAAAAATGTGGTAAAAAGAAGAAGGAAAACAGCATCAATAGAATCATGGGAATCAAGGCTTTGAGAGAATTCAACTATCTTGGTTTGAAGATTGTTTTGAGAAGGCTCAAATATGATGATTTTCAATTTATCATTGAAAATACTCTGAAAAAGCTTAATCAATGGGGTAATAAGATGGTGTCACTAGCGGGTAAAATGACCCTTGTGAAATCTGTGTTGTTAGCTTTACCAACATTTCATGCTACTCACTTTTTGGTTCCTAAGAGAGTGTTGGATGAGAATGATAAAATTAGCAAGAGTTTTATCTGGAGTAAGACGAACGGAGTTAAGGGAATACATTATATCAGTTGGTCAGAGATGTGCAAACCGCTGAATGAAGGAGGCCATGGAATGCACACTAACAGCTTCAATTCACCTACTCTGAAAGAACGATTAGCTTGGAGATTTATTCAAGATAAAATTCTCTTCTTAACAAGTATATGGTTTCTAAATATGGAGAGAAGCTGGACAAGGGAAAGGGGAGATTTATTCAAGATATGTTTGTTCCTCTTCTTATAAATTACTTAAGGAAGGCTACAAAATGCTAAAACCCATTGTCAAATGGGTGCTTGTGAATGGAGATAAAGTGGATACTTTTAAAGACATCTGGTTGCTTGATAGAAGTATACAAAGCTGGCCAACATTTGTTGTTCCCCAAGAAGAAGATTTGGTTAATCTAAACAAATTTATCACTGATGGTGTTTGGAATGAAGTTAAGTTGCTGGAGACATTTGGTAAAGATCTAGTTGATTTAATCATTCAAACCAGAATTGTTATAGATGGTGGAGAGGATCATATGGAGTTGATCCATCAAAATTCTGGAATGTCCATTATAGGACTTGCTTACAAAGCCATATCCATTGAAACTGAAGAAATCTAATACTGGAAATGGATCAAAAATGTTAAACTCAACGCTCGGGTGGAAGTATTCTGGTGGAGACTTTTGTAGAAATGCAATCCCAACTCTTAAATTCTTTTCATATAAAAGATTAATTGATCATGTTAACTATCCAAGAGGATGTAATTCCATGGAAGATAGTGAACATATCATGTGTTCTTGTTTAAAATTTAAAGAGGTGATTGTCCATCTAAACCATTGGGGATTTTGTATTCCACTTTTTGACAACAATGAGCAATGCCTGAGCTAGTTGGAATCAAGTTCTAAGAAGAAAGAAATGATGGTCAATTTGTATTTCAATACGGCGTTCTTGTCTTGGAAAAGTAGGAATAAATTCACTCATGAAGGAGTGGAGGATAATCCAAGTCTTATAGCTTCTAATGCCATATGCCAAGCATCGATTTCTTACAGCTTTAGTCCATATAATTTGGGCATTTGGGATGTGAACCAGTCATCTAGACTATCCAATATTTGGCATCCTCCTCCACCCAATAGGTTAAAGGTAAATGTGGATGCTTCTCTTCTTTCTTCCTACAAAGCAGGAATTGCAGCTGTCTTCCTTGACAGCAATGGGAGATTTATTTATGCTTATGGTAGATCGTGCACTCATTGGGACATTGCTCAGCTGGAACTATTAGCTATTCATTCTCTAAAATAGGAAATAAAGGATTAGATATTCAAATATAAAGGCATCATCATTGAAGGAGACAACTGAAATGTCATTTCTTATCTTCAAAAATCCCAATCAGATGAGGGTATGGATTTTTTATAAATTTCAATTTTGACATTTTTAATTGTATAAGTCATGAGAATAATGAGTTAGCAAACATGTGTGCTAACTATGCTTTATTTGGTAGCTTTAGTTGGGATGAATTCTCTTTGAATAAGGTTCCTCCTCCTTTTTTTAATAAATTGAAGGAGGAATCATATTTGTAGTTGCTTTTTCTTTTCCTTTTATATATTAAGCTTTGGATTTTCCTTCAAAAAAAAAAGAACAATTATTAAGGGTAGTGTAGATGACACCCTAATCGTAAAGAAAGTAAGTGATGTTCTACTCATTGTTTAGATCTATTTGAATGAAATACTATTTGGATTAACAAATGAAAACCTCTGTAATGATTTTTCAGTGACCATGAGTATAGAGTTTGAGATGGGTATGATTGGTGAGCTAACATATTTTTTAATATTTTTTTGTGAAGAAAAGTGATGATGGTACCTTTCTTAGTAAAAGAAAGTATATTAAGGAAATTCTAAAGAAGTATGAGATGGAAATTGCTAATGTATTTAATACACCCATGATCTTTACCATTTAATTAAATGAGGATACAAATGAAAAATTAGTTAATTAAAAAATGCATAAGGACATAATAAGACCACTTATATATTTGATTTTTAGTAGACCAAATATAATATTTAGTGTTTTGCTATGTGTTAGATTCCAAGCTAATTTGAAAGAATCCTGTAGAGCAACAGTTAAGAAAATCCTGAGATATCTTCTTAGAACTCAAAATTTAGGTATCTAGTATCATAAAAGCTCTTTATTTAAAATCATATGATATTCAAACTCAAACTTTGTAGGGTGTATAATAGATAGAAAATTATTTAAGAAACTTATCAATTAATAGATAATCTTTAGTTTCTTAGTCTAGTAGGAAGAAAAACTCAATCATTCTATCCACTGTTGAGGTAGAATACATAGTTATAGGAAGTTGTATAGCTCATGTCTTATGGATAAAAAAATAAATCCTTGATCTTGGACTATCTTTAGGCATTATACCAATAATGTATGACAATACTAGTGCCATTTAAATTTTTTAAAATCTAATTTAACACTCCCATACTAAGCATATTGACATAAGACATCATTTCATTAGAGATCATGTAGCTAAGGGACACTTAGTGTAATCAAACTGATGCCAAGGTTTGAAATTTTCTGGTGGAGGATTTTTCATAATGCATTGCCTACTTTACAATTCCTTGCTTATAGAAGGTTACATAGGGATATTGGATGTCCTAGGGATTGCAACTAAGGAAAAGATATAGAGCACATTATGGTTAGATGCATGAAATTATTGGAGGCTATCTAGTACTTAAATAAATGGGGTTATTTTGTTCCATCTTTCTCTTCTCTATCTGAATGTTGTAATTGTCTATCTAAAGAGAAATCTTTCTTGGCTATCTTATTCTGGAACATATTTTTCTTCAATTGGAAGTCCATAAACAAACTGATTCATAAAGATATTGAAGACAATGATTTGGTTATTGCTGCAAACGCCTTAAGCTATGCTTCAGTCACTACTCACGGTGGTAGTGGGAATTCGGGTAAATTGGGTTTTAATCAACTGTCTAGGCTGTGTGATCATCATTGGCACTCTCCTCCACCCGATTGGATCAAGGTTAATGTAGCTGCCTCATTGTTTCCATCTTACAAGGATGGAATAGGAGGTGTTTTTCATGATTGTAAAGGTAGATTTCTATGTCTGGAATTCATTGGGATGTCTCTTATTTGGAGTTATTTACTACTCATGCTATCAAGGAAGTCATCAAAGATTGGATGTTTAAGTTTAAGAGAATAATCATAGAAGGGGATAATGATAACATCATCATGTTTCTTCAAGAGGAAAAATCAAAAGGTATCTCCTTCTTTGAAACTTATCAAGTTATTAATAAGTTTGATCATGTAATTTTTAATAGTATTGATATAAGAGGTAATAAGTTAGCAGACTTATGTTCTAACTATGCTCTTCTTAGTTCTTTTATTTGGGATGCTATTAGCTCATGCAAGATTCCTCCTTTATTTGTGCCCTTATTAAAGGAGAAATCGAATGTTATTAGCGTGTAGTTTGTTTTTTCTTTTCTTAGTTTAATGCAAATTTCTGCATTATCTTAAAAAAAAAAAGGATACTTAGTGCTACATCATATAGTGATTGAAATAAATTAAAAGACAATTTCACTGAATCTCTGAGCTATAAAACCCTTAGCATACTAAGGACCATATTAGGTGTCATTGACATTCATGGTTGATTCAAGCTTGACATGAAATCAAAATCAAATTTAGTTAGGTGGTGATGGATTTTACATTTATTATGTTTTTTTTTTTTTTTTTTTTTTTTTTTTTTTTTTTTTTTGTGTAACTTGTTTGTAAACAATTAATTTGGGTTTAAAATTGTTTTCATCACACACCAATCTAATTTTAAAAAAAAAAAAAAAAATGAAAAAAAAAATTTCACATTGTACTGTATCACCTCATTCATATTATATGATCAGCTAACCACTGCACATCTTCCCACTCATGAAATCAACATGCAAGATTTAATTAATAATTGATTATCAAAATGTATGACTACCGCTTCATTCTATAAGATCCATGTGTTAGTAACTGCTTGATGAATTTAATTAAACATTATAAAATTTAAAATGTGTTTGTATTGTATTTAACACTTGTTCATATGGCATGAATCTTTAGTCAAAGGTTATAAAAGATGACTCCTCAAGATGAACACTTTTTATGAAGATCATCCAATATTATCCTGATCATACTATATGATTGGTTTGCTTTTTCTGAAAGATCATCTATATAACTTAATGTCATCTAATTGTCTAGTATGATTTTTAATTGTTCTATATGATCTATTCAAAACTCTATTTAAGAAAGAAATTTTTTATTATTTTCAACCACTCAAAACCTTTCTACTTTTATCCACTTATATTCTTAGCTTTAGCTTTCCATATGGCTAATGGCAAGGGAACCCATTTATTTCTAAAGAGCTCCTCTTATCATCCTATTAATGAAAGATTTCAAACAATTAAGGACAAATCTGAATACCATTAGATCAAAGAAGCCACATCACACCTTCCCACATCCTAAACCATGTAGCTCTCAATTATCAGGATATGGACCTCTTTGCATCCCCCACTCTACAATTTCTCTTAACCCTTGACATTCCCTTCAATTCTGAACTACTATTCAGAATTCCTTGCAAGCGTTTGAGTAAATTCTGATTTTTCCTCCATGATCTCCTATAACTATAGACATCCTACAGAAAGACCCAATCAAGACCATGCTAATTATTTACATCTTCTTATAGAAGCGGTTCACATACATAACTTAGTATCTAGGAGCGATTATAATTGGACCACTATCAGTCAAACCATTTTGTAATACTACTTTAAATCAATCGTATCCTCCCATCCAGTCACTTAATAAGAATTCTTGTATCATCCAATATGTTCTCCACCACTTGTATTGTTCCTAAGGTTGGAGATAGAATAAATATCACCCCACTTATATGTGAGGGCACCTATTACATCATGTATGACACTGCATTTGATGAATCCCATAGGATCATTAGCTATTTTCAATATCTTACTCCCAGATGCCTACTAGCAACCCAATATAAGTAAAAATTTACTTTTAGACACCTAATAGCATACATCCTAAATAAAAAAATACCAACTTATATACCACACACCAGCAAAATTACTCCCATAGTTCTTTCCATATTTTCTTTCATCGATAACAAGGGGATTAGCTCGAAGAAGAGCATTAATTTTATGAGGAAGGGGAGACCCCCTAGAACCACTTCCAACACCATCAATAACAACACTTGCTCATCTGTTCCAAACCTATGACTCGATCGTGGAATGCTTAACTGCCTAAAGTTACAATCACCTACACAGCATCAGGAAACTATTTAGTATTGGGAGTAACTTCACCAACAACACATGCTTCCCAAATAACAATATGTGCTGCATCAATAATAGCATTAGGATATCCTGCAAATTTATCATTAGTAGCATGTCTTGCTCTAGCAGCACCATTAGTAGATCCAATAGCATCCTGAGGTAGATCGGTCCTAATTTAGCAAAAGTTTTCTTCCATCACATGTATTTTGAGCCACCACCACAACCTAATTAGGGGCTCTCTTACTTTTAGTCTGTGTTTTGGTGTAGTTTTTGTATTTTTCATTTTTGCTTCTAGTTATAATTTCTTTTCTATCTGGTTGTCTCTTCTCTTTTGTGATGTTAAAAGGGAGAGTAGTTTTTTTTTGTTTCATTGTACTTATTGATATTTTTCTTAGTTTAATTTTGCTTTTCATTGTTTTTTTTATTTATTATTTTGCATTTAAAATTTAAATAAATGATTAAAAAAGTATTTTCACCTAATTTTTAAAATAATTCACTTAGTAAAGGGGAGATTATGAGGAAATACAACTAACTTGAAAATCTAACCAATAAAATTTATCATTAAAAAGTTGGAGATTGTTACAATACAAGAATCCAAGCATGCTATTCTAATGATAACAGATATTATTTATTATTTTTTAATTTCTCATAGTATATGTATTGCATATTTGCACTTTTCCACACTAATATTTCAAGTACAACATACACTATGACACAAAGGATCAATACTTAAGACAGGGTAAAATAGGTTTGATGTTTTTGTAAGAGTTTATATCTTCATTTATTCTATATTTGAGGAGTCAAAAGGCATGTAAAATGTGTATGTCAGCTTAGTGTCTGTGTACACACACTAGGATTGAAAACAAAAATTTCTAAATATGTGCTTATTATATTTTGCAATCCACATCATACTGTATGATGCATATCATACAATACTATCTATTGACATAAAATTAATTAAAATGGATAATTGAGTAATTAAAGTTTTTTAACTAACAATCATGTACAAACTAGATCATACATAATGATTTGTTTAAATCCAAACCCAAGTCACAAATAATATTTAGTTAAGTACTATAATTTACACTAATAGTACTGTATGAACCTATTTGTAATATACACTTTTTGAAATATTACATAAATTAATTCATATGATTATTTAATCAAATTAATATTTCATTAATATGGCATATCATACAATATGATGTTGATCATACTAGATGATTGATAGAGATAAAATTTTATCACCCTCAGAATCGTTTTAGATAGACCTTAATTTTTTAAACTAATTGTATAATATAATACAAATCACATTAAATGATTGGAAATGATTGGTATAGGTGATTTTTTATCATCTAGGAGGTTATCCTATATGATCTAAAAAAAATAACTAATCATGTTGTGCAATCTAAGTGTTGTACTTTACGATCAATAAACTGTGTTTAAAAAGATTATACTAAGACTGCTTAATCAATCTAGACAAACACAAGATTTTGAAATAATCATACAGTATGATCTTCTTTCATACTATACAGACAAAAATGATGAACTTTAATTTTAGGGTTAATTTGAGCCTTAGAATAGAGTTCATCACTAATTCTTCTTAGGAATTCTTTTGCCACTTTTTCTGAGTGAGAGCATGTATGCGAAGGATTTGAAGAGAAAGAATTTCTTTCCTAATTGATAAGCATCACACTTGTGGCCCTTAAAGAAGATTCATTAGGTATAAGAGAGTGTGTGAGAGGGTTTTTACGCATGGTTGATCGGTGATCTTATACCTTATTCCTCCATTGTTAGTTCCTTCTATTGTGTTTAACTCAAAACTTAAGGATGTTCTCTTCATAGAAAGTGATTTGAATAATTCACTGCATCAATGAGGTGCAAGGGATTCGTTAGGGCTTCTCCACCATTTTGTGGGGGAGAAAGGAGAAACATTGGGGTTAGTGCAATACTCATAGTGGAGGACTCCGAGTAGATTTTGGTCAATGTTGAGAAACCACTATAAAATTCTGGTGTGTTTGTTCACGTGTTTACCTTTATTTTTTTCACTTTTTAATAATCATGCATTTTACTTATTGAAATTTTGTGACATGTGAGTTCTTCTTTTTGCATAAATAGAATATCTTCACTTGGTACAAAGACGAAAGAAAAAGCAAATTAAGAAATAAAAAATTAAAAGAAATTTGTATTTTCTTTTTTATAGGCATTATTTTAAATTAAAAAAAAAGTTTTTAGATTGGTGTTGTCAATTTTTTGTTAAATTAAAATATTTTTAAAAGGGTAAATTTTTAAACGGAATTTTTAAACACCTATTCAACCTCCTCCTTCATTTATAGTTCATGTTAGTGCAAAATCCAAAAATTAACATTCAACAAAGGCTGGTTAAGGAAGATCACTATAATAAGTCCAATATGTGAAATACATTTCTTTAAAATATTAAAAAATTAAGTAGTGAAATTTGGCATTGATGAGATGAGCATTGTGGTGCTAGTCCTTGTGTGTGTGTGTATATATATATATATATATATCCCTACCTCACCCCACCAACTCCCTTACTTGATTTCATTTTCAAGAATAAATTAAAAGAGGAGAAGAAAGGAGAGGATAGAGAAAAATCTTTAGATCATAATTGACAACCATTTTTATTACAGATTTTATTCTATTAATTGTAAGTGACTAATTTCTTAATTCTATTTTCATTGATTATTTTTATACTAATTTTATTTCTCCTAAATTTGTCAAAAATGTATTATCTCCTAAATTCATAAGCTTTCACCGTCTAAATTTAGATATGTTGTAGACTTTATCATTTTGATTGATTTGATATATTTTTATTACATTTTAAATTATGTACTAAATGATATTTGATACATTACATGACAACTCTATGTGATACCCTATTGATCCACATAATTCACTGATTGAGAGTCATATGGTTTTGGAGATCAATGGAAAGTTATAAGGAATCAAGGCGACTAATTCACGTGATTAAAGAGGAGTTATAAGAAGTAAATTGATTGAGAGTTATAAGGGATGACTAATTGGGAGTCAGTACAAAACCTAGATTCTCTTAAGATACATACATTGAATATATGAATATTAATACTAACACTGCTATGAAAACCTTACTGATACTATGGCTAATGAACTATAGAAAAGAAAATTGATACATATAATAAGTATAGATATTAATGCATATATTTATTGATAAGAGTTATATCATATTATTCTCTATTATATAGCATTGATTTAAGTTTTAATATTTTAGTCACTTGCTGGGCTATGTTCTCATTATGTGGTTTTACATATTTTTCAGGAAATGATAAAGATCTTATGATATGAGGCTTTAGAGAAGACAACAATACAATTATGTTTCTTTTTATTATTTATTGGTATGCTCTAGTCAATAGATTAAAATGAAAGATAGATGTAATTCTTCCAATATAGAACCTTGAGTGTGAGAAAATGGTTTCAAAATAATGGTTATTAAAAGAAATGAAATATAACTAGAGCTTATAAGCATAATAGAATAGTGATTGTCAATTTATATTTAGTTTATTTTAGTTTAAATTTTTGTTTTTTAGCATGCTCTCTCTCTCTCTCTCTCAAAGTGATATAGAAATATCAAGGATGATATTTTTTGAAGGTGAGGAGAATGTAATAACTAAAATATATGAAGTAATTTTTCTTAAAAAAATATTAAAAATCTTAAGTAGAGCGCTTTTGTATTGATTTCATGAGCACTGCAACGATAGGCCATGTACAGTATACATATATGCTTCTTTATCTTTTTATATTTCTTGAGTTAAAAGTCATATAAAAGATGCATGTTAGCTTAGCAACCATGAACACACACTAGAGAGTGAAAATTCATGTTTTTAAAGTTATTGAGGTCATACTACATTATCCATATCATCCTGTACAATTTATTGATAAGAAATAATTTTAAAATGACTAATTAAGTAAATAATATTTTTTGAACTTGTCATATTGTATGGACCAATACGTACAAAATGATTATTTTAAATTAAAACTCTAGCCCCCAATAAGATTTGGGCAAGTATTTTAATTTGAAGATATTATAAAAACTAGTTTGTTCTTTACAATATTTGAAATATTACCCAAATTAATCATTATGATCAATTAACTAGATATTTAATTAATAAGAAAAATCATATATTCCAGAACAACATCTCTGCCAATCATGTTGATTATACTTCATGATTGGCAGAGATGAAATCCAGACATCCTAGAGATCGTCCTGGATGAACATTGATTTATTGAACTAATCATACCATATGATTTCAATCATACTGGATGATTGGCAAAGATGTTGTTTAATCATCCTATAGATAGGCTTGTTTTATCTTAAGAAGAATGAACTAATCATACCATACAATACAAGTATTATACTATACGATCAATATACTATATTTCAATAAATCATATTGTGGCTTGTCCATCATACTAGATGAACTGGGATCTCTTTAACTAATCATAATGAATGATCTCTGATTGTACTATATGAACATAAATGGTTAGCATGAATTTTAGGGTTAATTTGAGCATTTGTTTAAAACTTATCCCTAACTCATAATAGGGATTATTTTTCCACATTATATGTGGGAGAGCTTCTGTATGAAAGGTTTTAAGTGGAGAGAAAACTTTGGAGAGAGACTGAGGTGAGGTCTTGATGTAGATGATTCTTGTGCGATAAGAGAGTGTTTGAGAGGGGTTTCTACATATCATTGCTCTGTGATCTTACACCTTACTCCTCGAAGGTTAGAGCCTTTGCTCAAGGGAAAATTCAAGAGTTTCTCTTTATATAATGGATCTACTCGCTACCTCGAGAAGGTTAAATGGATTTAGTTACTTTGTTGTGCAAGGAAGGTGAAAGGAATTTTTCTATTGTGCAAAAGCGGGAAGGTGAAAGAGATTTGGACACTATGTTGCTTTGTAGAGGTGGAAGTGATTTATATGGGCTTCTCCACCTAGCTTTGGAGGCAAAAGGTGAGTCGCTAGTGTTAGTGTAATACTCGGAGTGGAGGACTCTAGGGAGTTGATGTAGGTCAAGGTAGATAATCCAATATTAAATTATGTGTATTTGTTCTTGTGTTTACCTTTACTTTTTTATGTTTTTTTTTTTCTTTCATTTTACTTATTACAAATCTATGATCTGTGGGTTCTTCATTTTGCATAAGTAGAATATTTTGTTTTTTCACAAAAAGAAAAACAAAAAAAATTTAGAAAAAAAAAATTCAATCTTTGAATGTGTTGTCTTAAATCAAAACAATGTTTTGTTTAGTTTTGTGTTGTCAAATTATTGTTAAATCTAAATATTTTCATACGGATAATTTTTAAACTCCAATTCACCCTCCCCCCCCCCCCCTAACCCCCATTTTGTGTACATTTGAAGTTCATGTTGGCATAACAACCCAAATTGAACTTTAAAGTCCACTTTAGGAAAAATTTGCATTTATTTTTCTAAAGTTCTTACAAAATTTGTTCTTGATCAAATTTATTCTAATACCAAATATTTTAATGGTGGGTAGCATCTTTGTGAGATAAATTATTAGAAAATTCCTTTAGTATATATTTTAATATGAAATGCAATGTGATGGTGCTTATGTTGAAATTGTGTTTGATTTAAAAGGGCATAATAGTAGGAATATCGAGACTAGTCTTTCTTGGGTTAACACTATTACAACTTAGTTTTCATAATTATGTTTTTCATATCATATGTGTTTTTGATGATTCAAACTATTATTGTTTTGATTACTATTTCTCGTGTCATATATTAGATATATTTTTTTATTGTTTATGTGTACTAACATTTCAACAAAATCATACTCCAGACTATTGAAAACTTCAAATCAGGTTAGATTAGGGTTCATTGTAAATAGAGTCTCTATTTTTCATTTATATTAAATCAGAGATAGTGTGATTGTAATTGAATAACCTTGCACACACACACTGAGGGAGTGTTAAAAATTTGTAATTTTTTAAACTTATCGTATTGTACAATTTCAATTCGTACGAGACAATCTGTTTAGTTATTTCCCATACAAGTAGTTAATCAAAGCATGGATGGGAAAAATTTTCTAAGTACAATTTGTACTGTATAATGTTGTATTCGTACAAACGACAACTAGAGTATGAAAATAATGCGAACATTTTCGTCCAGATGAACAAGTAAGTTTTTTGAACTGTTCATCCGAGAAGATATGTATATCGTATAGACGACCTTTAAAGTATGAAATTATGTGGCATCTTTTTGTTCAAATGAACATGAACTTTTAATAATTGTTCATACTGTACAATATACTTATACAATTTTTTTTTACAGGATCGTACGATCTATTTTTGAACTGTTCATTCGGGACAAATATCAATCATACTCTACGATCATATTCTCTCAAAATTGAAATTTTCAATTTTTTGGATGGTTTTTTGTTTCTTTAATATAAAAAGTTCTTATAAGCTAAATTGGAAAAATCTAGTCTTTGTGATTTCTTAGAGAGCAAGTGAAAGTGTGATTTGAGAGAGTGTTTGTGAGAGAGTTCTTACAAGTGGAGTGTGAAGGGCTCACAAGGTTACTAAAAGGTAAGAATCTATTTGGCATTTGTATCAATTCTCTTGTTTTCTTCTTTTTAGTTGCTCGAAAGAAGATCTTTGAAGAAGATCTGATACTTTGCCAAAACTTGAAGGGTGTAAAGAGATGATGGTACTCTGTCGACACTTGGAGGGTGTAAAAGGATGATGGTACTCTGCCAACACTTGGAGGGTGTAAAGAGATGACGGTACTCTGCCGACACTTTGAGGGTGTGAAAGGATGATGCTACTCTTTCGACACTTAGAGGGTGTGAAAGGACGATGGTACTCTACCGCATCGAGGATTGGTGGAAGAGAGAAAAATTGTAAAGGCTTCTATACATTTCTGTGGGGGCAAAAGGAGAGTCACTTTGGTAATAGTGCAATACCTGAAGATGGAGTAATCAGGGAGTGGACGTAAGTCTTGTTGGACCGTACCACTATAAATCTTTGTGTTTTTTTTTCTTCATATTTTTATTTTACAAATTTTTTTTTTTTGTGTTAAAAAAATTTTTTGTGAATAAAAATATAAATTTCCAGGAGAATTTTTAAATAGCAAATTCACCCCCCACCCCTCCCTCTTGGTTAGCCTTGGGACAATATTGTTATGTCTAACAACTTATACATATTTTTCAAGAACATTTTGATTTTGAAGATCACATTAGGGATTAGATTTTTGGGGGGATAATTTGATAAACATTATGGTGGATGATCAAGATAGCTTATGAGGTTATGACCCAAAATTTGATGGAATAGTTTAGGGCATTTTAATAGGATTTCAAATTGTAGGAACAAGAAATTGTCCTACAGTTCCATAATAAAATTAAGAGTTATATGGTAGAGTTTAGAATGGTTTTAAGGTTTTGGTTTGTATTTTATTAATCTTTGAAGATGCTTATGAAGTGGAGGAAAAGATTTATAGGTTGTACTAGGTTTTTGAGAGGAGCAACAAGTAACTTTAAGAAAAATAAAATGAAACCTTTTTAACTTGCAAATAACAAGAAAACTACTAGAAGCTACTAAGCACTAAGTAAACAAAGAGCACTTCCCTACAAAAATATTACACTAATAAATGAAAAATTATATACATCTCATAGCATATTCATAGATATTTTATGAATCTTTTAAAACCTTTTTTTGAAGAAAAATGCAGAGGAGAAAATGGAGAAAAAAGAGGGTTGGTTGCTACAAATGAGAAAGAATTTGAAATACATATTTTTAATACTTTATTCTTACTATTTCATCTCATGGCTTTCCATGCAAGTTTTTTGATAAACTCCTTTTATTTGGAATTTTCTTTTATCTTTTCCTTGTGCTTTAGTATTAACTCCTGTAATGGGACTTTTAGCTTAATTTTCCTTTTTAACATAATGTGCTACATAAGGTGATTTGTGTCTAGTAGTTTCAAAGTTGTGCATCATGTATGGTGGCAATATCTTATATTTCTATTGTAGATTTTGTGTTTGTCTCGAGCCTACCAAAAGATACGTAGGATTTATTTTCTATTGCATGAGTCCCGTATCTATATTTCATTGAGAATTACATAACCGTAGCTTCTATAGCTTATTATTAACTTAGCTTATGGTTAATATTGTCAAAGAATTACCATGAAATTCTTCTTAATTTGATGTTAACAAAACTTTATGTTGTGATGAGTCATTAGTTAGTGTCAAATCTGACCCCACTCATTGTTCTCAACTAAAGAGATTATGAAGGTAAAAATGAGTCTTGAGAATCTTGCTTGTTGAGTCTAAGAGGCATCACAAAGGGCTCAGAATGCTAGTTCAGTTGCCTTAATTTTATTTGTTTTAAGTAGTACCTAGTTCATGGTCAACAACATCAAATACATGCTCACTAAATCTTTTGGATGTTTAATCCAAATTTGTCTATGGACCATACCTTGACCTTACATGCAAGACTAACTAGAATGAAATAGAAAGTGAAAGGAAAGATGGGCAAGTAAAGAGGAGACCTCTATAATTTATTATTTTTTGTGTTTAGTTTAATCACATTTTATAGGATTAGGAAAGCTATAAGAGAGACTTCACAAAAAAATAACATAATAAATACATGATTTTACTACTACATACTCATGGACTAGATTCTAGTAACTATACATCAACAACCATATGTGATGTTACCTTAGGAGACCTCTGGCGATTTCCTTAGGAGAATACCTTGGACAAGTGGTTCCAACTTATTATTCTAGCAAGTGAACCACTAGTGAAGGTTTTTACTGGATTGATGAAGTTGTTATTGTTAGGTGGATGAGCATCTCCTTCTTTCTTCATACATGCCCCTCAATTCAGTGTGTTAATCAAGCGACTCCAAAGATGAGTGCCCTTGATGCGCATACCCCTAAATCCTACTTGGTGATTGTAACCTAGGTGTGTTACAATTGGCTTACGGGAGTGCTCTCTTTGACCAAACTTTTCTAGACCATGACTGCTTGATCTCCATTAATACCAAAGCAAACTTATTTGATATATTGTTGACCACTACATATAAACCATGTGAAAAGAGGTGAAATTAATGATTTAAAAATATGTGCATTGACAAAATGCATCACTTAAGGGGTCAAATGACCTCTGAATATCAAACTGATGGCATCATTACGATCAGGACACTGAATTCTTCTAGATCGAGGCCCATCGTAACTAAATCAGACAAGATTGGTCAAAAGAGATGACCGACACCTGAAATTAAAGCTCGAGGCTGATCAAACAATGTCGGATCAACAAACGGACTTCGTCATTGTGTTCAGAATATTTCAAATACTCAAAGACTATATTTTATTTGTTCAATTTGGACCATCCTAATGAGTGACATGAATTTCAAAACACGCGTATTTTCAGGAAATCAGGCCTCAACGTCGCTCAGATGACGTCCGATCATGAAACGGACTATGCCATTGCATCCAGAACGTCCTCAACATTTAAAATATACATCTTTTGTGATTAATTGGGATCAATCGTAATGGTGACACGAATCCCAAGGTAATAACACGCATATCGAGGAATTTAGCCCTCGACGTAGCCCAAACAATTGCATATCGACAAACGAACAGTGTCATTACGCCCAGAACATCATTTACAATCAGAATATATATTTTCATTTAATAAATTTGGATCATCTATGATGTTGGAGAATTTCTATGCGATGCAAATATGATATTAAGGCCTGTGTTACGACAAAAATGAGGCCTCGATGATATTCGAACGACTTCCGATTGACAAACGGACAGCGCCATTGCGTCTGGAACGTCGTTGACATTCAGAATATACATTTTATTTAATAAATTTGGATTTCTTGAGATGTTGGTGAATTTCTAGGCGATGCAAATATGGTATTAAGGCCTGCGTTACGACGGAAATGAGGCCTCGACAATATTCGAACGACGTCTGATTGACAAACGGATAGCGACATTGCATCTGAAACATCGTGGATATTTAGAGTCTACATTTTATTTAATCAAATTGGATTGTTTGATGTGGTGTCGCAAATTTCAAAGACGGTTTAAATATGTTGCGAATGCACGCATTTTGAGGAAATTTGGCCTCGTTGCAGCCCAAATGACATCCGATAGCAAAAACAGACTATGTCATTGCAACTGGGACATCGTCAATACCCTAATTACACTATCAATTTGTCCAATTATGATTGTTCGTCAAGATCGACACGTACTAAGAGATGAAATACACAAAAATATCGAGGAAAAACATGCAAATCCAGATCAATTGTCATTCTGATTAATCATAATATTGATAATAATATTTTATCGTTAAATATTATTATTAATTTGATAAAAAACAAAAGTCAAATTATGAGAAATCAAATCGAATTTAATGTCATTAATGCAAACCTTGTATCTCTTCAGATTTTCTGCTCTGAATCCTGTCAAAACTCCTTGAATCCGCTGAAATAATCTTGGCCTCAGACGTCGTTTGTTTTTTTTAAACACAAGATAGCCTCATTACAAAGGGCAAGAGTTCATTCATTCAGTTCTTCTTGGAGTTCAAGAACTCTCGTCCAAGCCGTGAAATCCCTCCTCCACTGCTAAGGCTGAATCTACTCCCACAACCTTTCCTCCTGTTTTACTCCACTCGAGCGAATCCAGCAAAACCTACAGAAGATGTTGGCTGCTTCTCCTCTGCTCCGACTCCCACCCGACGTCACTTTGCCAAAGTCCGGCTCAAGCAAATAGCCATAATAGCTTGACCTTTTCTCCATCAAAACGCCCCTTCTAAGCTATTAATATTTACCAGTTTTGACGCCAGGATCAGACGGATCTCACTAGTCCAAATCCCACCGCCCTCCAGGAAGATTACCAAACTTCAGCACCTGTTCTGCCTCCACTGTGCCGAGAACCAGACAGCTTTCACGAAGGGCTCTAGGCACAGGAACTTTGCAGTTTACGACCAGAGTCTCATCCACTCGCTCTAGCAATTTCCACTTCCAAATGATCAAGTTATTTCCTTCCACGCCTCAAGCTCACCCAAGCAGGCAAGTAGCCGTCCGTCCCCTGCACTAAGCTGAGCTTTTTCCTCAATCCTTGCCTTTCTCAAAGCACACGACTTTTCCACAAGCCATATTGCTTTTATTATAACCAAGTCTCATCACATCTCCTTCTATGACACGGAGAGCACTATCAAGCCCAAGCAAGAGTTCTTTCTCGATAAAAGAGTGTCCAATGATAGCCTTGAAAAGCTCATCTCAGCCATACCTTCCATCCTGAGGAGTAGCCTGGAAAAGAGGCTTAGGCGCAACTCTGATGTACCCTGCCCGTTTCAGCAAATCAGTAGTTTATCTTAAAGAAATGGGCTTTGATCTGTCCGTAGTACATTTCGTTTCTGGTCTTAAGGCAGTTTGGATGCAGAGTAATACAAGTTAGGAAAGGAAATTGTAGTTGTACAAGAGTTTAGGCAGGTCAACTGAAGAAACTATCTCTACATTCAAGAAGTTTCCTTTTTGCATGATGATTTCAGATAAGAAAATCAAGTTGGTAGATGGCTTTTATTCTTGTTGGCAAGGTGGATATCTTTTTCTAATTTAAAGATTATTTAAACAAATATGAAAATCAAAGCAAGAGAAGACAAAGAGATGGAAGATCTGTAGATAAAAATGCCGATGAAGTACATTTCTCAAACCAGACTTTATATCCTCTTGCATGCACTTTTAGCTCACTATAAATCAAGGCATCAAAACCTCCAGCCAAGTCCTTTCTTAATTATTCTTTAACCAAACAACTGTATCACTCTTTTTGACAAAGAGATCACCTTCACTTCCCCACCTTTCCCTACTACTAATATTATTTATTATTAGCCAAAAAAAATACAGAGAAAAGAGTTTGAGAAAGTTGAGGTGGGATTGAAGAAATATGCTGAAGTGGGGAAATTGAGAAGCTTTGATTTCTAGTTCTTATTTGATTGGTCAGTAAAAAAAAAAAGAGTTTCAAAAGAAAAAAAAAAGAAAGTTTCAAGAAAAAAAAAAGAAAAAGAAAAGAGTGGAGTTTACAAAAAAAAGGAATTTTTCATATTTTAGAGAACTCATTTCGACGCATACGACGCGACAAAACGACCACCTATACACGCTTTTCTTAGCGTGGTGGGAGGGAGTGCGTCACGACGCTTGCGATGAAGCAGGTAGTCACCTAAAATCCCTTCTTCGAAGTTTGTATCGGCTTAGAAACCCCGCCTATACACGCTTTTCTTAGCGTGGTGGGAAGGGATCCCGGTGCGATGCGTACGACGAAGCGGGGATACCCAGAAGCACCTACTTGCTGGGAAATAACTATTTTCTTACAAATTAATTTTCAAAATACCCATACACGCCTTTCTTTGTGTGGTGGGGGATCAAAGAATACACGACCGCGGTGTCCTCGAAAGAGGGCACCTACCATACACGCTTTTCTTAGCGTGGTGGGAAAGGCCCAGTTTCCCATAGTTTGCCCCTGAACGGGAGAGACGCTGGGAAGCTGCCGAAATTTTGAGTGAACATAATGCTATATTTGGACTTAAGTGAACTCAAACTCAAATCATAATTTGAACAATTTGGACATTAATTTGCACTTGCAAGGACTACAGGGACTTGAATGAAGGGAAGAGGCTCATCTTAAGCCTGAATTGAACTTGAGCTCAGACTGGGACTTGAACTCGAACTTGCACTCGGACTTGAGCTAAATGGACTTAAATAAATTCAAACTAATTTAAAAAATTTTGAAGCTTGATTTGGACTCAAGCAAAATGATAACAATGAACTTGCAAATAATCATTAACATGAAACAAATATAGAATGCAATTACATGTTCATAATTGATTCAATGGGCTATTAAAGAATCATCATTTCATTTGAATGCAAATCTTAACAAGCAAAGTGAAAGAAAATTGCAAAAGTTAATGATTTGATTATAATGCCATGGTATGAGTTTTTGGGTCAACCTAATTGACTCATAACATGGGATTTGATTCATCATTGAGCAAAGTTCATTGAATTACAAAATTTGTGATAAGCTATCTACAAATCATCATGCATGTTGCAAACAACATGTAGAGGGAAGGAGTATAACATTTCTACAAGCAAAAAGTTATGCATAAATGGTTTGCAAACTTTGGCATGAAAATAACAATTAAGTTGTAAGGATTGTTGCAATCAAAACGAAGATATTGTTAAATAAGAAACATTCATCATGTAAATTACAGTGAATATTTAGAATAAGGAAATGAGGAATGTAGCTTGTTTATAAGGATTACAATATTTTGGAGATATGGTTTGATCATAAAGCCATGATATGATGACTTTAGAGCATCATTTAAATGATAGTGCAATCCTTCCAAATGAATAGTGGACATGTATGAAATTTGTGAATTGATGGATTTGCATTGTATCATTTACCCATGACTAATGATAACACAATGTATATGTGTATATCACAAATGAGACACACAATTTATTTGCAGATGATAGTGAACAACTAATGATAGTTATCAAGCAAGCATAAAGATGATGGCAGCTATTTCACACAACTACAAATAAGTACACTATAGTAGAGTGCCACATGCTATCTACAAGAAAATACTAGAAGATACACATGCAAATGCAATAATCTATCAATCAGTAGAGTGAAGTTTCTTGCATACAGACATAAAATAGCAAAATGCACAAGGAATGCATTAAATGCAAAAGCTTATGGGTCATCACAAAAGACACATCGTAGGAGACTTACAACACATCAAGTACCATCTACGAACAAATATTAAAGCACTACAACAAATGCAAACTCCTTCAAGTTGTTGTATAAGACCCTTCTTATACACAATACACTATCTACAGACAAATATACAAGAACTGTGATAAATGCAAAATCCCTTATATACAACAAAAGATCTGCAACACTTACAATCTCTCTACAAAGACAGATGTATGTATAATATGCCATTTATGGGTAGGTGTAGAAAGACATCAGTAAATGCAGTATCCTGAAGTCAACTTCAGTCTGAGAAGGAAGACATCTACCTACCTACATGCAGCAGTAGCGAATGTAATGAAAAGATCAAAGACCACAACAAAATGCATGAAGATTAAGACAAGTGCAAGCTCATAAGATCCAAAGCAGGAGATTAGTTAGTGCACTACAATCTACCTATGCAAATCATGCAACTAGTGCACGACAGTCTACCTATACGAAGCAGCGAACAATTCCATTCAGAAGCTGCTACGCCACGCCACCGGATCTGCAACACTCATACGAGCAGACAGAAGGCGTTCACAAATATTTCAAAATACACCTGCACGTGCACCGTAGTTTGTATACACATAGGTACACTAAAAGGGTAAAAGCAATCAAGAACCCGCATGGGCCCCGGCGAACGTGTTATTGATACACACGTGACGTCTAGAGATGCTGCCGGGTCAATAAGTGAATTCAAGTTCAAACCCGATCCTTCTATACGGGTCAACAGAAGTCGACAGGATTCGAACAATCAAACAAATATGTGGCCGTGATAACCGAAATATTTGTTTTAATAAATTCATATTAGGCCTTCAAAGCCTATAACAATATGAATTAACTAACAAAGACATAAAGCCTAAACTCGATCCTTTGTCGACCAGTAGACAGAGTCGATAAGGTTCAATCCAGAAAATAGAAATGACCCCAAACACCCCGATGATGGCCATGTTAAATGAAAATCTCAACCGGATGGGTCCATTCCAAATATTTTCATAATGCCTCCCAAATGCCCATAAAAATCCAAAAATCCAAAAACTCCACAAAAATCCTAAAATCCCAAAAAAATTTTAAAAATTAAACTATCCATCAATTGCTTAAAGAAAAATTCATCCACCATCCACAACAGTTTTCCAAGGCGGACAAATCAAAATTTACTTTAGCTCACAAAGAGCCAAATTCCTAGTCGAAAATATTACTAGGATCCATTCTCAAACAGTCTCCTGCCGATAAGAAAGTGGTACGTGTCCTCTGACCGACGGTCTGCCACCAAATGGCACCATAGGATAAACGGTTATGACCCGGGGCCCTCTGAACCTAGTGGTTTTGCTGCTAAATGGCACCACGAAATACCGGTTATGGCCATCATCGTTACATCCCTTATTGGCATCAAATCCTTGGGATATGAATTAATAGGATATGATTGATAGGGCACAAATCCCTCTGTTAGGCTAAGGTGGATTTAAAATTGTCCCCTTAGCCAAATATCCAACCCAGGTCTACAAGGTCTCCTTGGACGAAGCAACTCATTGCTGCCAACAAGGATCCTTCCGTCAGGTTGGGTCGACTACCTCCTCTGACTAAGTAGACCAGGGACCACGATGGCCCGGGATGACGGAACCATGGGATCTTGATCGGGTCTATCATCCATTCCCCCACCATCCCCTTTAAGTGCAAGATGGTACAATTTTCATTTTAAATATCAAACTTTTCAAATTTCCAAATCCAAATCCAGTTCTCCAATCTCAAACTCATTGCTGCTACTATATGCCAGATAACACGTATATTCTACATATTTGATTGACGACTAGCCTTAATCGAAAGTTCTCTCTCGTGATAGAGGGGTAACTAACTATAGGGGCTTGCGCCTATAGGAAACCAGAACTCAGATCATAAAGTCCTTGCAAAATGAGGGCGAAATCTCTAGGTAGTGTCTTATCTACAAACTCATCTGCCTTC
>NW_021379772.1:0-23995 GCF_001605985.2 Dendrobium catenatum | reverse complement strand
GGGGGAGATTGTTGCGGATTTATGGCTTATGATTTTGATGATAGCAGTCATTCTTTTTCTCTACGACTGCCTTATTTACTAACATTTCAGGTTCACACAATCAGACTACAATTTGGAATCAAATCAAGATTGGGTAGACTAGGTCTGAGTCAGTTTGTACACTTTTTCCTTTCTTGAGTCTATTGTATTTGGTGTGGCTCCTGATGCATTGTAACTTAGAAGATTTTGTGACTGTTCCCTAGAGTTTACTGTTTTTAGAAACATCATCCAGGATGATATTTATATCAGCCTGGACTATCTATTCAAAAGCAGAAACCCTAATTAGGGCATCCTCATTAAAGCAGTTGTTATTATGCAAAACACATTGACCTGGACAATTTTGTTTCGGCCAGGACGATAGGCTCAAAATAGAAAGAATTTGTCGCCAGATTTATTTAAGAATTACTTATTTTTGGACATCGTCCAAAGGATCGTCCAGGACTATAAAATATCATCCAGGACGATCAAGGGCAATATTTCCAAAATTTCTCTGGAATTTAAGGAAAGCAATTATGACTTGATTGCACGATCAAATCATCATGGATGATTAGACATCGGATAGCTCTTTTTCAGCGCAATGTTCTCGACAATATTCCATGATTTATTTTGATCATCCAGGACGATAATAGGACGATATGAATAAATATCTTCTGATCGTCTCAAATCGTCCCGGCTGATTGGGCTTATTTTGCACTGATCGTACAAGATAATATTAATATCATCCTGGATGATAATATCGGCAACTTATATTAATGAGTTCGTTTTGAGATCTTCTATTTAAGCTATCACATGACACTTTGTAAGTGTCTTTGGCAGCTATTGTAGCTTCGTTCTTTTGGGGGGGAACTTGAAGAGAGAGCTTGAAAGGGAGTGTGGAAAGGGTGAAGTTTGAGAGAGGGAGAAGATCCTGTGAGAGGGGACTCAAGGGAGTGTAGAGGGGGATTCCACACGGTTGCTCCGGCAGGCTTGCACCTTAAAAAGGAAGGACCCGGTGACTCCGCCGCACCGGGGAAGGTGAAAGTAATTTTGTAAGGGCTTCTTCACCTAGCTGAGGGGGATAAAGGAGAGACACTTAATTTTGTGAAATACTTGGAGTGTGCCTCCAAGGAGTGGACGTAGGTCAAGGTTTGACCGAACCACTATAAATCTGATGTGTTCTTTCCTTTATTACTTTTGCATTTAATTTATGCACTTATTTTTCTTTGTGGTGATATTGGTTTTGATTGAAAGATATTTTTTTTTCAACTCACCTCTCTTTATTAGCCTTGGGCTAGTTCATAATAGGCCTAACATTCCTAACGAACTTTCAATATTCATAGATATTTTATGAATCTTCTAAAACCATTTTTTGAGGAAAAATGCAGAGGAGAAAATGGAGAGAAAAGAGGGTTTGTTGCTACAGATGAGAAAGAATTTGAAATACATTTTTTTAATACTTTATTATTACTATTTGATCTCATAGCTTTCCATGTATGTTTTTAGATTAACTCCTATAATTTGGAATTTTCCTTTATCTTTTCCTTGTGATTTAGTTTTAACTCCTGTATAGGAATTTTAGCTTAATTTTCCTTTTTAACATAATGTGCTACATAAGGTGATTTGTGGCTAGTAGTTTCAAAGTGGTGCATCATGCATGGTTGAAATACCTTATATTTCTACTGTACATTTTGAGTTTGTCTTGAGCCAGCCAAAGGATACGTAGGATTGTTCAAGCTATATACTTGACACACCCATTGTGGAGATAATTTATTTTCTATCGCATGAGTCCCGTATCTATATTTCATTGAGAATTACATAACATTAGCTTATATAGCTTATTATTAACTTAGTTTATGTTTCTTATTGTCAAAGAATTACCATGAAATTCTTCTTAATTTGATGTTAACAAATCTTTATGTTGTGATGAGTCATTTGTTAGGGTCAAATCTAACCCCACTCATTGTTCTCAACTAAAGAGATTATGAAGGTAAAAATGAGACTTGAGAATCTTGCTTTGTTGAGTCTAAGTGGAATCACAAAGGGCTCACAATGCTAGTTCTATTGCCTTAATTTTATTTGTTTTAAGTAGTACCTAGTTCATGGTCAACAACATCAAATACATGCTCACTAAATCTTTTGGATGTTTAATCCAAATTTTTCTATGGACCATACCTTGACCTTACATGCAAGACTAACTAGATTGAAAGAGAAAGTGAAATGAAAGATGGGCAAGTAAAGATGAGATCTCTAAAATGTATTGTTTTTTGTGTTTAGTTTAATCACAATTTATAGGATTAGGAAAGCTATAAGAGAGACTTCACAAAAAAATAATATAATAAATACATGATTTTACTACTACATACTCATGGACTAGATTCTAGTAACTATACATCAACAACCATATGTGATGTTACCTTAGGAGACCTCTGGCGATTTCCTTAGGAGAATACCTTGGACAAGTGGTTCCAACTTATTATTCTAGCGAATGGAGGTTTTTACTGGATTGATGAAGTTGTTATTGTTAGGTGGATGAGCATCTCCTTCTTCCTTCATACATGCCTCTCAATTCAGTGTCTTAATCAAGTGACACCAAAGATGAGTGCTCTCTTTGACAAAACTTTTCTAGACCAAGATTGCTTGATCTTCGTTAATTCCAAAGCAAACTTATCTGACATATATATATATATATATATATATATATATATATACATATATATCACCATTTATAATGTTTTTTTGTATAGATGAAAACATAATTTGTCCCGCAAGAAAACAAATCCATATAAAATAAGTGATATTTGCAGAACTAATCCATTATTATTCTTTCTTATTAATCTGTGTATCCTTCCATGCATGTTTCCTTTTTAATGATATTCGATTTATCTCTATTTTTCTCTCACTAATTAAGACGTTCGTCAATAGAAAGACTTCAATATGAAGCCGTCAAGCGCACCTCGAACTTTTACTTAATTTTATTCAGGTTGTTTATTTATTCTTATTAATGTTGCACCCCATTCAGCATTTGTTGAATCTCTTTTTTTTTGGGAGTTTTGAATCAATGAAGGCAAACTCATACATCACATACCCAAGTTTTGAAAACAAGATTTCTTGTTTGGAAGCCAAAAGTTCCCAACCAAAAGATTAAGTTGAACTGTATTTCTTGATTCATCATGACAATAACATTTGTGAATAGCTATACCCTATTTCTGAACTACTCAAAACTTACATATAATCTCTTCTATCATCACCACTTATCCAACAAATTATTTTTAACTGCCATAGACTCCATTAATCCTCACCGTGCTATAAAAAAATAGATATATAGTCATACAAATTCATTGAGGTGAATCATTGGTACCTATTTGTTTTTTGTCAAGGAACTTAATCGAAGTGGAGACTTCGTCGAAGAGAACAACTTGAACAAAAAAATTATGACTCTACAGCAGGCTAATTGGCCTAGCTCATAGATTCGCTACCACTCTTTCCATTAAGAACACCATAAAGACATGGCATGGTAGACCTGACTGAGACATGATCATCCTGAACAAAATCCATTAAGTACTCTACCAGATCACGTTGAGCTCTCAAAGTCATTCATCGTGACAAAGTTCTGTCATCCAAATAAACTATTTATGAAAGCGGCCTATCATAACAGAAGGGGAGGGGAGTGAATTGATATTTTAAAACTTTTTCTTAAAACCAGTGTGTTATGTAGAAGATAAGAAATAAAATATTATATTCATAAAACAAAAAAAAATTTTATTTTATTTTTTGAAAAAAATTATATTTTATTTATTTTTTGAAACTTTATGCAAGAACCTAACCAATATATTCAACAACTACAAATTTTACCAAGATATGCAATGTAAATTAAAAATAGTAAAGAAATGCAATATAATAAAGAAAATGCAAAGAAAATTTTTATAGTGATTTAGTCAAAATCAACCAATATAACCTCCCCAAAGGTCCTCCTCTATGAGTATCCCACTAGAAAGTGCTCCATCCGTTCTAAGAAAATCAGAGATGCCCTTCTCCTCACCATGTTTAAAATGAACTTTACATGCTCTTTTATCTCCAGAAATCCTCCCTCCTTCAAAATTCAAGCATGATGGAAATGGCACATCATCATTCTACTCCTTACACGACAGAGACACCATTCCCTACTCCTCCTAGCACAACAGAAATGCCGCTCCCACCTTCTGCTCCTCTCATGATAGATTTACAAATCTCTCTTTAAACTTCTTACATGTTAGAGATGTCCTCCCTCCTCCTCGCACGGTGGAGATATCATTCCTAAAATTTTTATGTAGGATGATAAGCCTCGGTGAACTATCCTTAGGCACACCAATAGAAGAAGGGTGGGGGGGGTTGGGGTAAATTGATTATCTTTAAAAACCTTTATACAACCGATGTGGAAGCAAATTAACGAAATAAAAACTTTAAACTATGGTGATGATGAATTACTCATATCAATATATCATCAAACATTTAATTTATAAATAAGTATACTACTTTAAATAAAATTAACTTAAGACCTATCCAAACCATTCAATTTTACACACTTTAGATGGTTTGATAGGACAAAAAACACTAGCTTAGGTCAGGTCGATGGTTAATTTGGAAATTTTTTGAGTACCTTGCCTAGATGGTATTCATGTCTAGCGTATTTACTTTTGTACTTAAGTTGCTCTTGTTTATTATTCCTATTGGTGCACCTTAGACTCTCTAGGTCACTTTAGACTCTTAGGTCTTATTATGCTTTATACACTTGCGTTGTACTTATGCATTCAATATATATTGCTCTTTTATTTTTCTGTAGAAAGTAGAATATACCTTGGTGTAGAAGTCAATGTAAAATTGTAAATGAGAAGTTGAAGATTTATGGTATAGGTAGATTGTGTTGTAAACTATAAAGAGTTGTAAAATATTTAAAGATGATTGATTATATCCTTTTAGAATGCTAAAAGGAAAATATTCTTCTTCCTTTAAATATGATTGTCTTTTGCAATTTTATAGATGATATATGAGTTAGAAGATTTAAAGACTGAATTCTACAATCATATTTTAAACTACATTATATAGCAGTAGAAATCCAAGCTTTTTGTGGAGGAGTTGGGCCACCTTTACTTTATAGAAAAACTTGGGTTTTATGTTTATTAAATTATAAAGAAAAAAAAATTATTTATAAATTTATTTCATATATCATTGTGTTACATTGTTTAGATGCAATTGCATACTAAGGTTTCTAAAATAAATCTCCTTAATTCCTAAAGTATAGATCCATCTTTTTTTGCATTCATAAGGCATTGGTTGACGCTTACAATGATATCTTACAATTCACTCTAGGCATAACAGGTTTAGATTATACACTCCATAGTTTCTCCTATCCCTGGGAGGGTTGTCTAGTCAACCAAATTCTAAAGTTAAAAAAAATCCTCTAATTTTAAAGTCTAAATCTTTTATTTGGTTCTTTTAAACCCAAACTTTCCTTAAATCTTGGTAAAATTCAAAAGTCAAATATTTGCTTTAATAAAGAGTTATCTCAAGACTTGTCTTAAGTTGTAATTAATTAAAGATGGTTTCCTCAATAGGGACTTTAGAACCTACTAAAAAAGTATTCCATATCTTTGTTTTATAAGGTAGCGAAGAATCTTGTGTACATAGACTTGCTAATATATTGGTTAGGTTCATAATCAAAAAGTTATGTGATCATTTATTTTGTAATTCAAGATGAATTTAACATTCTTTATCTTTTGTTTAAATATAAAAATAAAACCTGATTTTATTTTTGAATAGACAGTCTAGTATCTATTTGTATTTTGAGGCAATAGATGTTATGATATGCATATTTGACTAAAGTTTGAGTTTAGTCTCTCATCTTTAGTGAAGACTTAAATTTTTAAATATATAAATATTTAATCTAAAGTTTGTGTTTACAAGATCCTTCATCTATATATACTCTAATAATAACTATAATACTTTTATGTCTTGACATAGGATGATTAGGATTCTAGGGTCTATGGAGAAGAAATTATTATAAAAAGGCAATAAACCTTTTTATACCCTTGCAAGCTTGACAAAGATCTGTGGGTGCAGATAATTTGATTCATTACAATTATAGATAAGTAGACTTATAAATCAAATGTTTATTTATAATAATTATTCTAGAACATCATTCATTTTGTTTGTCTTTACTATTTATTGCATTTCTTAATAGTGATAACACCTCACCTGTTATTTTATTATGTAGGATAAATTATGTAGTTTGAGTAGATAGTATTATATTTAGTTATATAACACTTATTTCCTCGTGGGATCTATAATTTACTTATATACTTTATTACTTGATCAACATGTGCACTTGCATAGTTGGGAGCATGTAATACATACATTCATAGCAGCAAGAAAGCTCATTTACATAAAAAAGTAAAGTCCTCGTCAAGTTTTTTTGCATTGTTGCTAGGGAATCTGATGTGTGCTTCTGTAATTGCCTATATAATGTCCAAAAAGTGGCATATCTAATCCTACTTGATATATTTAATTTGTACTTGGTTAATTATTTTTATATTTATTATTATTTTTATCATTTATAAAGCTATGAACTAGTGATTATTTTGTAATTATTAATTTTCAAAAAAATTTATTGCATTTCATTCACTATTTTGGGTTATGCACAATAGATCCAATAATAGACCCAAATTATTTGACTCAAAAATAGAAATGACCCTTAAAAATAATCTATAAAACCCAAAGATTTCAGCAATAGAAATGGCAAAACCTAATCTAGAATAGGACCAATCTAGACCTCTTAGGGAGTATGTCAATCCTTTAGTAGATGGAATTTATCAAAGTATCAACTGACTTTTTATCCAAGCTAATAATTTTGAGTTGAAACTAGCCATGATCCAAAAGGTTTAGAACTCTTATTTTGGTGGAACTCATATTAAGTATCCTAACTTAAATTTAGATAGTTTCTTAGAAATTTTCAAAACATTCAAGTATAACGGAGCTAGTGATAATTATTAGACTTTGTTAGTTTCAATTTTCTCAAAGGGACAAAATTAAAATGTGGTTGAATTCCTTGCTTGCAAGCTCCATAACCCCTTATAATGAGTTGGCGTATAAGTTCCTAACAAAGTACTTTTCAACTTCCAAAATTACTAAGCTTAGGAATGATATTACTTCATTTTCCTTATATGTTGAAGAGTAAATTTATGAGACCTTGAAAGGATTTAAGGAAATGCTTAAAAAGAACCCTCATTATGCTTTGCCTAATTTTTTGGTGACTCAAATATTTTATAATGGGCTTGTATGATCCCTTAGTCCAATAATTCATGCGACAGTAAAAGGATCTTTATTGTAAAAACCTATTGATGAGGTATATGCCTCAATAGATGAAATGAAAATAATTAACTTTCAGTTTCCTCTTGATAGGATAAATCCTAAGAGAGTAGCCCATGTTTATTGACTTGAATCATGATAGTGAGTACAGATCTCAAGGAATTGAGATTGTGACTATTATTAGAAGATAAAATAAACCGTATTCAAATACATAAAATCCAATTTAAAGCTACCACTCTAATTTTAGTTGAAGTAATAATAAAGGTGGAAATTAGTGGAACACAAAACATTCCAACCCCATAGGATATTGGAATAATCCATAGCATCCTACTGTGAACCCTAGAACTTTTTATCCACTAGACTTTAATAAGAATAATCAATTCAGAGATAGGAAGATACTTTTGAAGGATTTAGTGCTTTAGAGAGGAACTCAATTAGCCAAGCTGTAATCATTGGAAATATAAAAAATAAAATATGGCAACTTGTAAGTTTAATGAATAGTATATCCCATGACAAACTTTATAATCTTAGTGATAAGAATTTGGAAGAGAAGTGCAATACTATTTAGCTAAGGAGTTTGAATGAATTGGGAGATCCTTATAAGGATATAGATCAGCGCCATAAAGAAAATTGGGGTAGAAGAGGCTTCAGTAATTATACCACCTAAAAATAACCTGAACAAATTAAAGAAAATGAAAGACATAATAGGAAGGTTGTAGAGAAACCATCACCAAATTTTTCTACTCTAAAAAGGTAGAATATGAAAAAATATTTATCTAGTTTTTAGAAGTTATTAAAAATTTAATGATTAATATACTCTTCTCTGAAGCCTTAGAGTAGATGCTCGCTTTTATTAAATTTATGAAAGACATCTTTAATAAGAAAATAAAACTTGGGGAATTTGAAAATATATAATTTACTAAGGAGTTTAGTGCTATCACACAAAAGATTATTAAAATTTTGAAGGATCCTAATAGTTTTACAATTCATGTGACTATAGGGGATAAATTATATGGAAGAGCATTATGTGAGATGGGATCTAACATCATTCTTATTTCTTCATTTGTTGTCAAGAGATTAGATTTAGGAAAGGTCCAACCACCACTTTCACCATTTTTCATGAGGATAGATGATTTACTTATTTTAAGGGGGGGTGTTAGAGGATGTTCTTATTAAGATAGATATGTTTATTTTTTTCATACATAATTTATTATCTTAGATATGGCAGAGAAATGGGAGATACCCATTATCTTAGGGAGACCTTTCTTATGAATGGGTAAGGCTATAATATACCTTCATAAATGGGAATTTACCATGAGAATACAAAACCAATAAGTGACTATAGATGAGCTTAAATCCATGAAATGCCCTAGTGATAAGAATACGGATTATTTTGGAGTTAAATTGGAAGAGCCTATTTTGAGAATTTTAATGAAGATTTGTTAACATAGAAATAATTGGATGAATATTTGTAGGAAAAATTTGAGGGTTTGGATGAATTTGTTCAATTTATTGGAGACACTTCTAGGATGTTAAGGGAGAGATATGAAACTTTGGATACCTCATCTTTTGGTAGAACTTTAACACCATATGTAGAGTAAGCACCTATTTGAGAGAGTAAAAACTTCCTTACCATCTTAAATATAACTTTTTTGGATAATAATTCAACTTTTTCAGTCATTATTTCTACTGGTTTGGAAAAAATATCAAGAAGGAAAGTTTGTTAAGGTTCTAGGTAATTATAAGAATGCTTCAGGATGGACCATAGCTGACATCAAAGAAATTAGCCCATCATCATCTATGTATAGGATTTTGATGGAGGAAAGTTTCTTACCAAAAGCTATTTCCCAAAGATGATAAAATTTATCCATAAATCAAGTAGTTAAAAAGGTAATTCATAAGTGGTTAGTTGTAGGAAGTGTTAACCCCTTTTTTTATAGTTCTTTGGTGAATCTTATTTTTTTTGTTCCTAAGAAGGGTGGTTTAGTTGTAGTTTTAAATACAACAATAACATCAAGCCTTTGTCCCACTACGTGGGGTTTGCTACACAAATCCTTTTTTTCCATTGCATCCTATTGAAAGTCAAATTCTCATTTAAATCTAATAAAGAAAGACCATTTCTAATATTTTCTAACCAAGTTTTTTTAGGTCAAACTCGAACTTTCTTAACATAACACAAATCTTGAACCTAAACTTAGCTAACCAGGTCATCGGAAGGCCTCCATTTAATGTGACCAAACCATCTAAGGTGACTCTCTCTAATCTTATATTCCATAGAAGCTACTCCAACCTTTTCACATATATGCTCATTTTGTATCCTATCTTTATGGGTAAAACCACTCATCCATCTAAGCATCCTCATATCTGCAACACTTAACTTATTATTATGCTTCTTTTTTAATTGCCAACATTCGACACCATAAAGTATTGCAGGTCTCAGCACCATCTTATAGAATTTTCCCTTAAGTTTAAAGGGGACTTTTCTATCGCACAACAAACCTGATGCATTCCTCCACTTAAACCAACCAACTTGAATTCTACAGATAATATCCCCATCTATTTCACCATCACTCTGAACAATAGATCCAAGATATATAAAATGTGTACTCTTATTAATGACTTGATTGCCCAAAGTCACAATCCTCTCACTAAGTCTATTGCTAGTAAAATTACAGTCCATATATTCAGTTTTGATCTTTATCCTTAATACACATCATTAAATTAAATCCTTATTCTAAAAGAGCCTCTTTATAGCTTTCCTAATTATCAAAACTTTTACATCTAAACTAATTTTTATAACAATTCTTCTATTTTTTTTTAATCTTTTTTTGTATATTTGGATTCCACCACCAACTATATTTACTATTAGGTGATTTTTCCTTCTAAACTACAAGCACATCTTTTATAATATTCTTAATATTACTAGCCACTTTTCCCACTCAACAATAACATCCTTGTGTACAGACAAAAACTTAAGATCTAATATCTTACTCTCAAAAATACTTTTATTAATATTCTTTAAAAGCCCCATCTAAACCTAAAACATTATTTTACTTTATTTTTTATTTTTTCCCCTTCATCTTAAAGTCCTAAACTATTAATCGATGTTGGACACATAAAATTTCACTTGAAATAACTTTATAATCTTTGCAATCTAAATGATCTAATTATCTTATAAGAAAATAATCAATCTACATTTTACTATATCCATTTTTATAAGTGATAAGATTCTTATCTCTTTTCTAAAATAAGGTATTAGATATTAAAAAATCATAAGCTAAAGAAAAATCTAATATGGTCTTACCACCTGTATTTGTTATTCCAAACACATGACCACCATGAATTCTTTTAAAATCACCCACCTCTCTACCAACATGTCCATTTAATCTCCTCCAATAATAACTCTTTCTTTAAGAGGTATCTTTTATAATTAAATTCTTCTAACTCATTCAAAAATTTTTATTTTGAACTCATATCCAAACCTACTTGAGGAGCATAAGAACTTATAATATTAAAAATCTTTAATGCTTTAATTCTATCTTTAATTCTATTATATTTTATAACATTATTATTCAAACTCTTATCTAAAATCACACATACCCCATTTCTAGTACGACTCCTACCAAAATACAATATTTTATATGCTAAACTACTAATCTCCTTAGCCTTCTCTCCAACCCATTTAGTTTCCTGAATGCATAGAATATTTATTTCCCTATAAATCATAACATCTATTAATTCTATTAAGTTTCCTATAAGGGAGCCTATATTCCAAGTTCCAATCCTAATTTTAGTTTCTTGGACTAGCTTCTTTATCCACATCCATCTTTTATGTGGGAACCCTTGCCCATTTAACACTGCACCTAGGCACCGGTGGAATGGCCCTTCCACATTTATCGATATATTCAGGCCATACAGCATGTCGCTTCCGGGACATGCCTTAACATTAACAAAAAAATTTAAAGGATTCATATTATGAGTATTTAAAAAATTTTATGCTAGTTGTCGAATACCTAATGAAACTCCCCACTTTTCTCATCGAGGACTTGGGATCTGACACTGACATAAAGTTATTCATGCTAAGATAGTCCCGAGTTGGAGAATATATATAGACTATAGAAAGTTCAATAAAGCCACTAAAAAAGATCATTCTCTCATGTCATTCTTTAACCTAATAAAAGATCTTTTGGCAAGAAACTCTTTCTATTAGTTCCTAGATGGTTATTAAATGTATCACTAGATTCCTATAGCACTTGAGGACCAGGAAAAAACCACCTTCACCAGTACCTATGAGACATTCTCTTTTAGAAGGATGCCCTTTAGTCTGTGCAATAATCTTAAAAACTTTTTTAGCATGGTATGATGTCTATTTTTTAGATTTAATAGAGTATACAATTGAAATTTTTATGAATGAGGTTTCTATTCTTGACACTACCTATGATTCTTATCTTTATCATTTGTCTACTATGCCTAAAATGTGAATTGAAAGAAATATTATTTTGAAGTAGGAAAAGTGTCAAATCATGGTGATTAAAGGGATCGTGCTAATGTATAAGATTTCTAAAAAGGAGTTAGAGGTGGACAAGGTAAAGGTTTGAGTTATAAAAAAATTTCCACAAGTTACATCAATTAAAGACAATATGTGTTTTTTAGGATGTACTGGGTTTTATTATAGATTTAACAAGGACTTTTCCAAAATTTCCAAACTATTATATCATTAATTGGAAAATAATGTTCCATTTGTGTTTGATTTTGACTATAATTGAGCCTTTAAAAATTTAAAATAATATTTAATCATTGCACTATTTATTGCACATGATTAGCCTTTGTATTTTGAATCAATGTGTGATGCAAGTGATTATGCTATAGGTGATATTCTTGGCTAAAGGATAGAAAAAAAAAAAACATCATGTTATTTTTTATTGGTGTAGAACTTTAATTGTTTCACAATGTAATTATACTACTAGTGAAAAGAATTATTAGCTATTATCTTAAATTTTGATAAATTATAGCCTTATTTGATTGGAATGAATGTTAGAGTATGTACTGATCATTCTACAATTAAATTTCTTACGATTAAAAGGATATAAAACCTTGATTAATGAGGTGGATACCTTTTTGCAATAAAAATGATATTGAAATCTTAGACATGAAAGGTATTAAGAACCAAATTGCTGGTCATCATTGAAGACTTTCAATTGATGAACATGCATATCTTGAAAATGACATAAATGAGTTTTTACCTAATGAACAATTATTTTCCTTGCTTATATCTATATTTCCCTGGTATGTTAACCTTATAAATTTTCTTGTTAATGGTAGGATTCCATTTGACTTATCATCTAGTAGAAAACATATGTTTTTGAATCATGCCAAATATTTCTTTTGGGATGAGCCATGCTTATTTAGAAAGTGTAATAATAATCAAATCATAAGGACATGAATCCCTAAGAATGAAATAGAACCTATATTTAGAGAATGACATGATTCACAATATTAAGGGTATTTTGGAGGATTTAGAACTACTAAAATTGTTCAATCTGTATTAAATTGGCCTAATTTATATAAAGATGTTAATAATTATATTGATAATTTTGATTAATGTCAAAGAGTAAGAAATATCATTTAAAAAAATGAAATGCTCTAAAATTATGTTTGAAAATCGAATTGTTTGATGCTTTAGGACATGATTTCATAGGTTGATTTGTACAATCTCATAGATGCCAATTTTTTTTTTTCATTTACTATGTATCAAATAAATTGAAGGATTGAAACCCCCTAAAATTGATGCTAAGGTTGTACTTAAATTTTTAATGAAAAATATAATTTTTTTAAGATTTAGAATACCTAGAGTTTTGATCAGTGATGGGGGAAGTCACTTCTATAATAAAGGTGTGAAAACATTAATCACTAAGTATGGTATCTAACATAGGATTGCAACAACTTCTATCCCCAAACTAGTAGCCAAGCTAAAATCAATAATAGGGCAATTAAAAACATTTTTGAGAAAATAGTGAGTTTTTAATAAACAAAGATTGAGTTATAAGGTTGGATAATGCATTATGGGCATATAGAACTACTTTTAAAACACATATTAGATTAACTCCCTTTGGCTTAGTCTTTGGAAAATCTTGTAACCTTGTATTAAAATTAGAATGTAAAGCATTTTTGGTGATTAGTGAGATAAATTTTTATTTTATGGGTGCCAATGAAAATGAGTTAATTTAGCTGAATGAGTTTTAGGAGTTCAGAAGTGAAGCATGCAAAATATTAGGATATATAAGGAACAAAAAAAATATGGTATGATCATAAGCTTCTTATAAAGTGTTCACCCCTTGAAAAGAGGTACTACTATTTAATTCATGATTAACTTATTTCCTTGGAAACTTTAGTCTAGGTTGTCTGAATAATTTTGTATTACTAAGGTGTTTCCTTATGGCATTGTAAAAATTCAAAAGAAAATGACCTCCAAAATTTTTTAAAGTTAATGCACATAGGTTAAAACCTTATTTACGACGGGCCATAAGTTACAATCTGGGATCTCAAGCTTGTGATTATATCAAAAAATATTAATTATCTTTTATTTTGTCAAGCTTATGTATTGCATATCTTCTCTTATGAACACTAACATTTTATATATAATGTACACTATTGCACAAGGGATGAAGATTCATGAATGGTTAAAATAGGTTTGATATTTCTACAAGAGTATATATTTTTTATTTATTCTATATTTCTAGTGTTAAAATTCAAATAAAATGTGTATGTCTTCTTAGCGATCACACATTTTTTGAATTTGTGCATAACATTTTATATGATCCATATCATACTGTATGATCTATTAATCAGAAATCAATTAAAAAGTCTAATTGTGTTATTAATATTTTTAAACTAATCATATTGTATGAACTGGTTCATACAAGATGATCCTTTTAAATCAATGGTTGCCTATCAAATTTAGTTAAGTATCTCAATTTAAACTTATCGTATTGTAAGAACCTATTCATATTATATGATACTTGAAATATTACCTAAATTAATCCTCATGATTAGTCAATAAAATCAATGTTTCAGTAATATGACATATTGTATAATATGACGTTGATCGTACGAGTTAATTATTAATGGAAAAATTTGATCATCCTAGGGATTATGCTGGATGAACCTTGATTTATTGAACAAATAATACAATATGATCATCCCAATAATTATCTTGTATGATTTTAAAAAGAATGAACAAATTGTACCGTATGATCTAAGTATTATACTATTTAATCATCCCAATAATTATCATGTATCATCTGGAAAAGAATGAACAAATTGTACAGTATGATCCAAGTATTGTGTTGTTTGATCTAAATATTATATTTGAATAGATCATATTAAGACTATCTAGTCATACTAGATGAACATGGATTTTTGAACTTATTATACTATACGATCGTAATCATAATTACGACAAAAATAACTAACTTAAATTTCAGTGTTAATTCTTTTGTTTCATGTTGATCCCTTAATCATCTTAAGAATTTTTGCTACTTTTTATAAGGGAGATTTTCTATGAAAAGGATTTAAAGAGGGATAATTACTTTGGAGAGAGAGAGAGAGAGAGAGAGAGAGAGAGAGAGAGAGAGAGAGATGAGGGCTTCAGGTAGAAGAGAAGATTCTGGTGGGATAAGAGAGTGTCTAAGAGTGGTTTCTACATAGGATTACTCGGTGTTCATACACCTTCTTCCTCAAAGGTCAATGACTTTACTTGATAGAAACTTTTGGAAGTGTCTCTTAATGGGAAGGATCTAGTAGATTTGCTACACCACAAAGGTGAAAGGGATTCAGCTACTTTGTTTGTTTGGAAAGATGAAGGAGATTTAGCTACTCTGCCACATTGAGGAGGTGGAAGTGATTGTTAAGGGCTTATTGAAATTACTAGATGGACAAGAGGGGGGGTGAATTATGAAAACTTTTTAACAATAGTTAAAACCTAACCAGGAGTTCTAATATTTTTGATGTTTTGAAATTTTAATATGAAAATTTAAACAATTTTTTTTCACAAATTTTTCCAAGCAAATATTGAAAAATAAAATGCACGCAATAATAAAAGACAATAAGGAGAAAGCACACTAAGATTTTTATAGTGGTTCGGTCAAACCATGACATACGTCCACTCCCCGGAGTCCTCCGCTCTGGGTATTTCACTACAAGCAATAGCTCTCCTTTTTCCCCCCTTGGCAAGGCGGAGAAGCCCTTACAATACTCCCTTTCATCAACCCGGCATGGCAGAGTGCCAAACACTATTTTCACCCTCCTGGCGATGGCAGAGAACCTTCTCATTTTTCTCCCTCCTAAAGAAGGCATAGTACATCAAGTTCACAGATGTAGAAGAGCCTTTCACCTGGGAGATCCTCCCACAAATTCTTCTAGGGCCAAAGGAGGAGCAAGAAGCAGCAAGTTCGGAGCAACTGTGTGCTCTCCCTCACACCTCCTCTCCCTCACAACGCTCACCTTCTCCTTCCTCTCTCAAACCCTAAAGAACTTCTCAAGAGCTCTCTCCCTTGGAATCCCTCTCTAACCACATTCTCCTCTCCGATTCACACCTTCAAAATATGACAAGTTTTTCACGTCAAAACGGGCTCCAAAATCCCTGAGATTTCAAAAGTAGCCATTACTATCGTATAATAAAGTTTCTAATCATACAATACGATATGTATAAATAGACTTCGTCCTGGTACGAAGTGGTACGAACAGTTCAAAAACATTCATACAGTACGATTATAAATCGTACGGTACGATTATAAATCGTACGGTACGATCCATAACTGTTCTGTTCGTACAGGACGATAGTCGGGATGATCAAACATCGTCTCTGTTCATCGTATGATATGATTGCCATCGTACAGTACGATGAGACAAAATCGAAGAGATCGTCCGGGATGATCTTCGGGATAATTATAATTTGTCTCAATTCATCGTATTGTACGAATGGATTCATACAGTACGATGTTCAAATTATAATTAAGCCCAGATTTCTTGCACTAATCACGGATTAAATTAAGTAAGTATTTAAACAAAATCATACAGTACGAAGATGTTCGTACAGTGCGAAGATGTTCGTACAGTACGAAGATGTTCGTACAGTACGAAGATGTTCGTACAGTACGAAGATGTTCGTACAGTACGAAGATGTTCGTACAGTACAAGCGGCTAAAAATAACTTACATAAGTTAAAACGGCTGTTAGGGTTTTGGCTTTAAACATATCATACAGTACGAATACATTCGTATGGTACGATCTATTCATAGAATTGTTACAAAGCTTTGATCGTACGATACGAATTAACATTGTATAGTACGATCTAAAGAGAAAGAAAAACTCTAAATTTTTCATTTAAAAACACTCTCCCCCTGTGTGTGTGCATGGTTGCTCAGACTTTTATGCATTTTGTGGCCAGACTCAAGAAAATAAAAATAAAATAAAATCAACAAAATACATTGCAGACTCATACTCCTAATCTACCCATTCTTGAGTCTTCCTATCGTCCTGAGTAGCTTTTGATCTTCCTGAAATGTTAGTACTCACAGACAATAACAAATAAAATAATATTCAATGAATAGACAATTCAAATGACATTATTTGTCATCATCAAAATCTCAAACTCGAGGTCATGGGTTGCAACACTTATATGCCTTATTATGGGGAAAAAAAGGAGAGTCACTAATCTTAGTGCTGTACTCATAGTGGAGAATTGTGGGGAGTGGATGTAGTTTAAAGTGGGCCGAGCCATTATAAATATCTTGTGTGTTTATTCTTGTATTTAAATTTACTTTTATTCATTTATATTTTCTTGCATTTTTTATTATAATTTTGTGATCTTTGGGTTTTTTATTCTATATAAATAGAATATCTTATCTTTGCATAAAAAGGAAAATATTTATATCAAAATATATATGTATAGTCTACTTTGCTAGTGATGTTTAAAATCAAAACAATGTTTTTCTTAATTGGTGTTATCCAATTATTTTTAAATCAAAATCTTTTCAAAAGGATATATTTTTACCGAAATTTTAAACACTAATTCACCCCTACCCTGTTGGTGTACATTTATTATTTAAGTTAGTTTAACAAACCAAGTTGAAATTTTAATTAGTATTATAGGAGGTCTCAAAATTAGCATCTTAAAAAGCTATGAGAAAAGATCCTTGGCACACTTTAGGAATAAAAATATTTCTAAGGGTTATTCAATTACCCATCCACCTTTATTTGATCATATTCCCTTTGATTTTTGGAAAATTTATATGTCTAAATTTTTACAGTCGATTGAGTATCTCCTGTGGCATATAATCCAAGAAGGATACTCTACACCATCTTGATTTATAAATGACATCAATACTAATATATTATATACTGAACGGAACAACGAGGATAGAGACCTTGTACAACTAAATGCTAAATGTTTGAATTTTTTCTATTCAATTATATCAAAAGACTATATGAGAGTCTCTACCTGTACAACTAACCTGGGAATCTGAGATAGGTTGAGCATTACTTATGATGGTAATAATAAAGTAAGACATTCTCAGTTAAACATACTATTGCATTATTATGAATTATTTCACATGAAATCAAATGGCACTCTCTAATATGTACACTAGATTTACTCAAATAGTAACATCCATGCATGCTTTAGGTAGAGAACTATCAAACTCTAAGAAAATTAATAAATACTTCATTTCATTTCTAATAGTTTTGATGCAAAATTTACTTCAACATATATTAGAAAGATCTGAATTTATATTCAATTGATAATCAGCTTGGCATACTAATTGCATATAAAAAAAAGTAAGTCAAAGATTGCAAGATGTATGAGAGAAAAGGAAAGAGAATACTATGGCTTTTAAGGTCTATGACTTAGACAATGAAAGCTCAAGATTAGATCGCAATGATGACATAGCCCTTATGATATGGTAGTTCAAAATCTTCTTGAAGAAAAAACAATAGCACCATTTCGAAAAGGCATAGGTAAAGGTGGAAGATTTAAATTAAGAGTTCATTTGATGTGATATATTTTGAATGTAGAAGACCAAAAAACTTGATTTGAATCTAGCAACCTGAAAACTCACCCTTACAAGGAGAAGGGTAAAGAGTAAATAAATTTTAAAAAAAGGAAGAAAAGAACACAAAAGACTTTTTGGGCTAATTCAGCTATTATTTATGTTTAATGGATGATAGCTCTATTATTAATTGCAACCTGGAAGAGGTATATGAGCACCTCTGATGATTATTCGTTATTTCTGAAAAATGCATGATTCATATATGAAGCTTGAAAAATAACATGCATTATTAAATTCAAAGTTTGATAAAGGAGTCTACTTGGGCTATCCCTTTATAAATAAAGCATATAGGATCTTTAAAAAGAGGATCATATTTATGGAGGAGTCCACCCATGTTGTATTTGATGAATCTGATAAATCTGGTTAGCCTAGTTTTGAAGAAGAAGAAGATGTGGAGGTTACCCAAAGAGTATAATATATTGACTAGGAGAAAGAGAAGAATCTCAGGAATCATTTCCTAGAGAATGTAGATACTCATCTAATCATCCTTGCGAGCTCATCTTAAGAAATGCATCTATTTGAGTTTGAACTAGACATGGAATTAGGAAGAAGGTGAGTCATTCTACATTCATATCTATAGTAGACCCCAAAAATATAGATTAAGCATTATCTAATGAATTCAAGATTTTAGCTATGTAAGAATAGTTAAACCTATTTATATGGAATGATGCATGAGAGTTGGTTAGCAAACTTAAGGACCATACTATAGTAGGTTCCAATATGGTATTAAAAAATAAGACAAATTATTCTAGAGTAGTAGTTAGAAATTAGGACAAATTAGTATCTATGTGTTACAATCAAATTGAAGGCATTGATTTTTAGGTGACTATTACCCCTGTAGAAAATTTAATACCTTTAGAGTATTGTTAGCTTTTTATATTTTAGAGGCTTCAGGTTGTATCAAATTGATGTAAAGAGTGCTTTCCTAAATGATGTTATCAAAGAAGATGTCTATGTAGAACAACACTTTGAATTTGCAAATTCAACCTTTCCTAATCATGTGTACAAATTAAAAAATACACTTTTTAGGTTGAAACAAGCACCTAGAGTATGGTATGAAAGTCTTAGTACATTTCTCCTAGATTGATCATTTATTATGGGTAGTGTAGATGACACCCTATTCCTAAACAAAGTAAGTGATGTTCTACTCATTGTTTAGATCTATTTGAATGAAATACTATTTGGATTAACAAATGAAAACCTCTGTAATGATTTTTCAGTGACCATGAGTATAGAGTTTGAGATGGGTATGATTGGTGAGCTAACATATTTACTAACATATTTGCTAATATTTTTTTGTGAAGAATAGGGATGATGGTACCTTTCTTAGTCAAAGAAAGTATATTAAGGAAATTCTAAAGAAGTATGAGATGGAAAGTGCTAAAGTATTTAAAAAACTCATGATCTTTACCATTTAAATAAATGAGGATGCAAATGAAAAATTAGTTAATTAAAAAATGCATAAGGAGATAATAAGATCACTTATGTATTTGACTATTAGCAGACTAAATATAATATTTAGTGTTTTGCTATGTGCTAGATTCAAAGGTAATTCAAAAGAATCCTGTAAAATATTAGTTAAGAGAATCCTTAGATATCTTCTTAGAACTCAAAACTTAGGTATCTAGTATCATAGAAATAGCTCTTTATTTGAAATAATAGGATATTCAGACTCAGACTTTGTAGGGTGTAGAATAGATAGAAAAGAATTTTAAGGAACTTATCAATTCATAGACAATCTTTAGTTTCTTAGTGTAGTAGGAAGCAAAACTCAATCATTCTATCCACCGTTGAGGTAGAATACATAGCTATAGGAAGTTGTGTGGCTCATGTCTTAAGGATAAAATAATAAATCCTTGATCTTGGACTATCTTTAGGGATTATACCAATAATGTGTGACATTACTAGTGTCATTTGAATTTTTGAAAATCTAATTTAACACTCCCGCACTAAGAATATTGACATAAGACATCATTTCATTAGAGATCGTGTAGCCAAGGGATACTTAGTGCTACATCATATAGCGATTGAAATTAAATTAAAAGACATTTTCACTGAATCTTTAAGCTAAAACACCATTAGCGTACTGAGGACCATATTAGGTGTCATTGACATTCATGCTTGATTCAAGCTTGACATGAAATCAACATCATATTTAGTTATGTGGTCTGTGGGTTTTATATTTATTATGTTTTTTTATTTTTTTATTTTTTGTTTCTTTTTTTGTTTTGGGTTGTTTATTTTGGTGTAACTAGTTAGTAAAAGCCTTCAATGTTCATCACACAACAATCTAATAAAATAAAATTTAATAAAAAATGAAAAAAAATGTTCACATTATAATGTATGACCTCATTAATATTATATGATCAGCTAACCACTACACATCTTGCCACTCATGAAATCAACATCCAAGATTTAATTAAAAATGATTATCAAACTGTATCACTACCTCTTCATACTATATGATCCAAGTGTTAGTAACTGCTTGATGAATTTAATTAATCGTTATAAAATTTAAAATGTGTTTGTATTGTATTTAACACTTGTTCAGATGGCATGAATCTTTAGTCAAAGGTTATAAAAGATGACTCCTCAGGATGAACACTTTTTATGAAGATCATCCAATATTATCCTGATCATACTATATGATTTGTTTGCTTTTTCTGAAAGATCATCTAGACAACTTAATGTCATCTAATTGTCTAGTATGATTTTCAATTGTTCTATATGATCTATTCAAAACTCTATTTAAGAAAGAAATTTTTTATTATTTTCAATCACTCAAATCCTTTCTACTTTTATCCACTTCTATTCTTAGCTTTAGCTTTCCATATGGCTGATGGAATGGGAACCCGTTTGCTTCTAAAGAGCTCCTCTTATCATCCTATTAATAATAGATTTCATACAATTGAGGACAAATCTGAATACCATTAGATCAAAGAAGCCACATCACACCTCCCGCATCCTAAACCATGTAGCTCTCAATTATCAAGTTATGGACCTCTTTGCATCCACCACTTTTTAATTTCTTTTAACCCTTGTCATTCCCTTCAATTATGAACTACCCTTGGAATTCCTTACAAGCCTTTGAGTAAATGTTAATTTTTCCTCCATGATCTCCTATAACTATACACATCCTACAGAAAGACCCAATCAAGACCATGCTAATTATTTACATCTTTTTATAGAAGGGGTTCACATACATAACTTAGTATCTAGGAGCGATTATGATTGGACCACTATCAGTCAAACCATTTTGGAATACTACTTTAAATCAACAGTATCCTCTCCTCCACTCACTTAATAAGAATTCTTGTACTATCTAATATGTTCTCCACCACTTGTATTCTTCTTCCTAAGGTTGGAGATAGAATAAATATCACCCCACTTATATGTAAGGGCACCTATTACATCATGTATGACACTGCATTTGATGAATCTCATAAGATCATTAGCTATTTTCAGTATCTTACTTCCAGATGCCTACTAGAAACCCAATATAAGTAAAATTTACTTTTAGACACCTAATAACATATATCCTAAATAAAAAATAGCAACTTCTATACCACACACCAGCAAAAATACTCCCAATCTTCTACTCTTATAGTTTTTTCTATATTTTCTTTCATTGATACCAAGGGGATGAGCTCGAAGAAGAGCACAAATTTTATGAGGAAGGGGGAGACCCCCTATAACCACTTCCAGCACCATCAATAGAAACAACACTTTCTCAGCTGTTCCAGACCTATGACTCGATCGTGGAATGACTTCTACCTAGAGTTACAATCACCTACACAGCATCAGGAAACTATTTAGTATTGGGAGTAATTTCACAAACAACACATGCTTCCCTAATAATAGTATGTGCTGAATCAAAAATAACATTAGGATATCCTACAAATGTATCAATAGTAGCATGTCTTGCTCTGGCAGCACCATTAGAAGATCCAATAGCATCCTGAGGCGGATCTATCCTAATTTAGCAAAAGTTTTCTGCCATCACATGTATTTTGAGCCACCACCACAACCTAATTAGGGGTTCTCTTACTTTTAGTCTGTGTGTTTTGGTGTACTTTTTGTATTTTTCTTTTTTACTTCAAGTTATAATTTCTTTTTTGTTTGGTTGTCCCTCCTCTTTTGTGATGTTAAAAGAGAGAGTAGTTGTTTGGTTTCGTTGTACTTATTGATATTTTTCTTAGTTTAATTTTACTTTTCATTGTTCCTTTTTTTATTTATTATTTTTCATTTAAAATTTAAATAAATGATTAGAAAAAATATTTTCTCCTAATTTTTAAAATAATTCACTTAGTTAAGGGGAGATTATGAGGAAATACAACTGACTTGAAAATCTAATCAATAAAATTTATCATTAAAAAGTTGGATATTGTTACAATACAAGAATCCAAGCTTGTTATTCTAATGATAACAAATATTATTTATTATCTTTTAATTTCTCATAGTATATGTATTGTATGTCTGCACTTGTACACACTAACACTTCAAGTACAAAATACACTATGACACAAAGGAGCAACACTTAAGACAGGGTAAAATAGGTTTGATGTTTTTGCAAGAGTTTATATTTTCATTTACTCTATATTTGAAGAGTCAAAAGGCATGTAAAATGTGTAGTTAGATTAGTGACTGTGCACACACACTAGGATTGAAAACTAAAATTTCTTAATATGTGCATATCATACTGTACAATCCACATCATACTCTATCATCCATATCATATTATACTATCTATTGTCATGAAATTAATTCAAATGGATAATTGAGGAATTAAAGGGTTTTAACTAATAATCATGTTCAAACTAGATCATACATAATGATTTGTTTAAATCCAAACCCAAGTCGTAAATAATATTTAGTTAAGTATTATAATTTACACTGACAGTATTGTATGAACCTATTTGTAATATACACTTTTTGAAATATTACATAAATTAATTCATATGATTATTTAATCATATTAATATTTAATTAATATGGCATATCATACAATATGATGTTGATCGTACTAGATGATTGATAGAGATGAAATTTTATTACCCTTAGGATCGTTCTAGATAGGCCTTAATTTTTTAAACTAATTGTATAATATAATACAAATCACATTAGATGATCACATTAAATGATTGGTATAGATGATTTTTATCATCTAGGAGGTTATCCTATATGATCTAAAAAAAATAACTAATCATGTCATACAATCTAAGTATTTTTCTTTACGATCAATAAACTATGTTTAAAAAGATTATACTAAGACTGCTTAATCATTCCAGACAAACATAAGATTTTGAAATAATCATGCACTATGATCCACAATCATACTATACAGACAAAAAATGATGAACTTTAATTTTAGGGTTAATTTGAGCCTTAGTATAGAGTTCATCACTAATTCATCTTAGGATTTTTTTTTCCACTTTTTCTGAATGAGAGCATCTGTGCGAAGGATTTGAAGAGAAAAAATTTCATTCATAAGTGACAAGCATCACACTTATGGCCCTTAAAGAAGATTC
>NW_021379771.1:0-303 GCF_001605985.2 Dendrobium catenatum | reverse complement strand
CAAATTGAATAAGCGTCTTAGATATGCCAACCTACCTAGAAAAGATCTTAGTTGAGCAAGACTTCTAGGAGGTTTCATTTCTAATATCACTTTGATTTTAGTAGGGATAACCTCAATTCCATGGTGCCGAATAAGAAACCCAAGAAACTTTTATGAAGTCACCACACAGGCGCACTTCCAAGGATTGATTTTGAGGTCGTACCGACAAAGATGTTCAAATACAACCCTTGAATCGAACAGGTGATCCTCTCTTTTTTGCTTTTGACAACGAGATCATCAATATGACATTCAATTTTGTCATGA
>NW_021379770.1:0-555 GCF_001605985.2 Dendrobium catenatum | reverse complement strand
TAAAAAAAATGAAATATCATGTATCAATAAATAAATCTTGATTATAAATATATATATAAGTCATATGTACCTACTGTGTTCTTGAATTTATGTGGTGGTAGACTAATGGATTAATGTCCAAAGCTTTATAAAAAGATGCATGACATGAAAGTATAAAGGAAGAAAAACGGAGACACTAGAATTTTTACAAGAAAAACTTTGAAAAGAAAAAAACTGTAGGGCTTGACTTTGTTGAAATAATCTACTACGCACTTAAAGTTATTAAAGACAGGTCTTACTCATAACTGGCGAAGATGTTAATACAAAGTAGGGAATATTTGTTTGGCCTCTTATTGTTGTAGTAGAGAATGTGGGAGTAATGGAGAGTGGTAGCGATAAAAAAAGATGTAATTTTAACAATGATGTTTGGACCATGATTAAAAGATGGTGGTTGGTCAACAACAATAAGACATTAATGGTCAAATGATGGTGAAAAGACTATGATAATGGAACAATGATAAAGTAATGTTCATGATTGGGTGATAATAGTAAGATGATGTTGGACAATCATGGTAG
>NW_021379769.1:0-309 GCF_001605985.2 Dendrobium catenatum | reverse complement strand
GCTCATCTTTCTGTTCTCAGATGTTTCAGGTATTCAACTGCATCTTCTTATCTTTCCATCTTGGAAAGCTTTTTAAATTTCTCCTTCTTGGGAGAAGTTTAAGAGGTTTTTAGCAAGTACCACTGATAAAAATTCTTCTTTAATATTGACAAGGTTGCATATGTTAACAATTTATTTTCAATTGTTCCAGCCAATTGTTTCATGCATTACTTGAATCACCTATCCGTAATTTGGCACTGTAATTTACATGATGGATAACATATGGATTTTCCTTTAACTATTTATTTATGTAGGTTCATTTGTTGGGAT
>NW_021379768.1:0-254 GCF_001605985.2 Dendrobium catenatum | reverse complement strand
TCCTTACCTCTACCGACCCTTCCACGGACAAGAAACTGTAGACGAAGAAGAAGTAGATCGATTCTTGAAGCAACCCTTGTGAATCCCCTCACAAGATCCTCTCTCTCTCCCTCTCTCTCTTTCTCTCCTCAAGGTCTTCTTAGGTCAAGGCAGCAGCCAAAGGTTTTCAAAAAACATAGAACAAGAGCTCTTAAATAGAAGAGCTTCAAAGAAGTTAATTAATTGCAAGTTGCCGACTTTATCGTCCAGGCCGA
>NW_021379767.1:0-1214 GCF_001605985.2 Dendrobium catenatum | reverse complement strand
TACTTGTATTTAAATCAATTTCATGTCTCTAAATTTTCTAAATGTTCTTTTATGTTAAATAAAATATGATCAGCTTATAAATATTACATTTCATACAACTCTTATAAGTTTGAATTTTTCTTTATGTTATTACGCAAGAAAATATTTTATATTTGATTAGTGTTTCATAACTAAAGATTTGAGATAGACATGAGAACATTTATGCATAAAACGAATTGAACGAATACTTATGAATTTCTGAATAATTTAAGCACTACAAGATCTACTACAATTGTATGTGCATGTTGATCCGGAAGTGTCAAACAAATGATAATGGGGCTTGTATAAGTCAAATGGTAATAGGGTTCTTCGGAGCCAAATGGTAAAGGAAATGACCAAAATTTGACTACGAACCTGATCGGTACGAACACTGATACTTTCGGGACGGGTGTATAATTCATGATTAAGTATTTTATGCATATGCATATAAATGAAAGGATATTATGAAAAGAAAGGTTGATGAAAGAAAAAGCTTAAGAAGAATGAAAATGTTCAAGAAAATATTTAAGGAAACTCTTGTATGAAAATGTTATTCAATTTATGCTTATCAACGTTTGATTCTAATTTCCCAAAAGAAATAAATGTTTTATTTTTTATTAAAGTCATGAATTTGAGATGAATACATGTTTCCTGCTGAGCGTTGGCTCATTTTTCGTTTGAAAATATTTTTCAGGAGATAAGTGATGACTGCACGACTACCGTACACATATTGTCGTAGACGACCTCAGGAGGAAAGGTTCTCTTTTATGATTTCAGTTTGAGTCTTTGTTCTGTACCTGTATAGTTTGTGAGTTTGAGTTTGTACCTGTGTTTGAGCAGTGATTTGGAGTTTATGTAATTGATAGTTTAAAAGTTTAATAGTTGCGTGAGAAGAAAAAGATTTAGAACACTTTTATTGAATGTTGTTTAGTGGCTCTTTCATTTCTAGAAGATGTTTATCTCCTAGCCCTACAAACCTCCTAGTTGTCCCTACTCCCCTATCTTCTTTTAATTCGTTGTTCGTTTAGTGAACTAAGTTGATGATCTAGTATGTTTTCCTCTCAAAAACGAAGTATATCCCCCATTGAATCACTAGCTAATCATGAACCATGTTTAAGTCATGTTTAATATTCAAATTTTGTCTCGATTTGAAACCACCCTCATATCTTGCACCAAAATTATGCATTAAACCTAGA
>NW_021379766.1:0-219 GCF_001605985.2 Dendrobium catenatum | reverse complement strand
AGACCCAAGAGTGATTGTAGATGAACTTTGTAATTTTCTTGGCCCTAGAAAGAGCACTCTTGTGCTGAGGTAAGTCACCAAGATCCTCCAAAATGAGATCGATACAATGTGCTGCACAGGGTGTCCAATATAGGTGTGTCCTCTTCTCCATTAACATCTTACCAGCTGCTTTGTATGCACTAGCATTATCAGTCACTACCTGGACAACCAATTTCTCCC
>NW_021379765.1:0-322 GCF_001605985.2 Dendrobium catenatum | reverse complement strand
TTCAACTTGGTCTTCTTCTTGGATGACTTCTTCTTTCTAGTCTTTGAAGAATCAACTTGGTTGGAAAACTGCTTAGAAGTAGAAAGTTGTACCACTGGCAGTGCCTTCAAATCTATCATTGGCTCAATAGGAGACTTCCATTTTACACACAAAACGCCTTTGAGTTGCTTCAACATTTTTATAGTTTTCTTGGAGACCGCAGTCTCCCACTGTTCTTCTTGAATTGGTTTCTTTTCTTTTCTTCTTTCTTCCATTGGGGGTACGGAAGAGGACGTGATCACCCGGGTTGATTCTTTTCTAGGGTGAGACAACACATTGTCGG
>NW_021379764.1:0-1108 GCF_001605985.2 Dendrobium catenatum | reverse complement strand
CCCCCATTAAACTCCCTTAATCCCTCATAAACCGCCGGCCCCCTCCATTGGGAAATAATTTGATTTTCAAATTAATTTCCCCCCCACTTCACCAGTTCACCTAATTAGAATTCAACTTCAGAATTCTAATTTTTTTCCCTCAATCCCCTCTCTCCCACCCGAGCTCTCCTCTCTTGAATTAATTTGGTTTTCCAACCAAATCCCTCCAATTTCAAAAAATCTGAAATTATTTCAGATTTTGTTGTTCTTGCACTTCCTCTTGGCCTCACCAACCTAGCCGACCCTTCCTCTTCTCCTAGCCTCCGTCGTTGCTCCTTCATCTATCGACAAGGATGCATGACGGATCCCGAAGTTGACCACGGATTCGTGCTCGACATCTACGGAGACATCCACATTTTTCGATCACCATTCTTCGACGCCGGGTTTGGTTTTGACGACAACGTTGAAGACTACTTGAACCGAATCCTCCCCACCCTCGTGGACATCATCAACGATCAATTCTCGGACTACGAGTGGACCATCAACGGCCATCCACCCGTGCCATCTCCGCCTCCGACTACCTTCCCAACAACGACGTTCCTCGGCTCGTCCGTCCTAGTGGTTACTTCATTTCTAGTGTGAAAGATCTTTCTCCGCTCAAACTAGTTTCGTAGGGACGAGAGTAGGTCCTCAAGGTGAACAACTCTTTATTAACTTTTGGATTCATGTTATGAGCTTTACATTACTTCACCTTTGTACTTTATTGAATATGTCTTGGTTAATCCTCACGCAATTCTTTGCCTAAACAAGTGGAATACCGAGAATTCTTGTAATCGACTTTAAATTGAAGCATAATTTTATAAAGGTTAAACTTCTATTAAATTCTCTTGATAATCTTGTGTAACTTCAAGCATGTATCACATCAACTATGCTAATGGGATGTCGAACTTAATTGCAACGCTGAAGGAAAGGTTAGTGTACAAGGCGTGATCATAATCAAGAAGAATCCAAGCTAAATCATAGTTTTGAGGGAGTAAGTGATGTAGAACGAGAAGGAAAAAAAAGGAGACATTTGAGATTTGAATTTCTTGTTTTAATTGAGATCAAAATATTAGGAATAATTAAATCA
>NW_021379763.1:0-200 GCF_001605985.2 Dendrobium catenatum | reverse complement strand
ATGAGGCGTACGCACTAGAGCGTAACGCCTCGAGGCAATATGAGGCACCGCCTCGAAATTTTTTCATCGGTATATATATAAATATGACGCAACCGATTCGTGTTCGTGTATTCGCGTATAGGATTAGGGCTTCATGTGAGAATTGAAAGGCGAATTAGAGGCGAAGCCGTGACGAAAGAGACGAAGCTGTGAGGGAAGGA
>NW_021379762.1:0-313 GCF_001605985.2 Dendrobium catenatum | reverse complement strand
TTTCCGAGACGCTCAGTTTGACTATAAGTTTGCTAAAATCGAAGTTCAAATGGTCCCAATTTTAATTTTGAAAGTTTCCAACTTGATTTTGCATCGAGATTCGTGCCCGAACAAAGATAATTTTTTGACGACGTATCAATATATAATTTATAAAGTTTTGTCTTATCAAACTTATCTATGTAATGTGCGTGTGAGTTTGATTTTAATTGACTCAGAAGTCTAAATTATTTTTTTAAGTTGATATTAAAAAATAATTCCCAAAAAATATCAAAAAAGAAAATAATAAATTTGTATATTTCAAATTTATAATTAT
>NW_021379761.1:0-221 GCF_001605985.2 Dendrobium catenatum | reverse complement strand
AAAGTTTTTTTTTTTTTTTTTTGAGAAAAATTGGGGCCAAAGCCCATCTATTACTATAAAATAGAGAAAGTTACATGAGAGAAAGGCAGTAAACATAAACAACCTACAAACTTAGTAGGTCAAAAGAGTAAAAAAAGAACAACTATACCCCATTTATACCACCCAATATAACAAAATAAATTGCAAAAACCAAAATGTGGTAGGAGCATCAGCCCAAGAAT
>NW_021379760.1:0-207 GCF_001605985.2 Dendrobium catenatum | reverse complement strand
CCAGCAAAATATTATTCAAAAATGTTGAACAAGAGCCTTTAAATAGAAGAGCTTCAAAGGAGCTCATTAATTGCAAGTTGTTAACTATATCGTCCAGGATGATATGGAAATCATCTTGACCGATCAGTACAGATCTCAGAAGATCGGCCAGAGCATCGCCCTGAATGCAAACTAGATGATTGAAAATTGGCTTGATCGTCTAGGACG
>NW_021379759.1:0-226 GCF_001605985.2 Dendrobium catenatum | reverse complement strand
ATAAAATCATCCAAAATAAATCTAAATTTATCCGTCGACATGATTTTTGATTTTCTCGATAATGATTGAAGAAGAACTTGGTTCAACTTTTTTATTGCTTTATAAAGCTATTTTTTAGTATATAAATTTTTTGAACTAACAATTTTTTTTAATAAAAAATTATTTTAAAAAATAATAAAAAAGCTCTCCCAAATGAACCTTAATGATTTAAAAATATATATAAATT
>NW_021379758.1:0-677 GCF_001605985.2 Dendrobium catenatum | reverse complement strand
ATCGGTTCCCAGGTTAATTTCTTTTAATTCATCTACTATCGATTTGATTCCTTCTTCTAATTCAGGGGGTGCATCCCGAACTTGAAGATCATCAGGATTATCTAAAGTCTCCAAACATAGCCCATTAAGAGGACAGAAAGGATCTGTAGGGACATTTGGTGATTCAAGATTGTAAGTTATCATTAGGCAATACTCATCATCATCGAATGAACTAACAATTCCAAAGCCGATACCACTTGCAGGATTATCCTTAATTTTTGTTTTCCAAATATTTTCATGGTATCTAGCCTGACCCTTAGTCCATCGGTATGGTACAGAACCTTTAGAGAAAGTATTTTTCACACAAACAGGGAAGTTGTCGAAAGGTAATTCCATTAATTCATTAAAATCTGCCTCCTCAAGGGTTACATCACTTTCATCCCTAGCGGAGGAGGAGCCAGGGAAGAGTTTCTGGACTTTCTTTACTTCACCATTCAGGTTGGGGGCCACTTTAACTTCCAACCCTACAATCCTACCAGCTGATAGTAGGGTCAGAGAAAGGGCCTCAATCCTTCTACTGAGCTTTTCGTACATTGTTAATTCAGGCTCGCCACTTTTTACTTTTGCAATTTCTTTCTCAATGTTACTGTCCTCTTCTAACATGAGATCAAATTTTGGAGAAGTATTTGCATTTTTAT
>NW_021379757.1:0-212 GCF_001605985.2 Dendrobium catenatum | reverse complement strand
TTAAATTTCTTCCAGCTCTCCCTCTCTCTCTCTCTCTCTCTCTATCTCTTGTTGGCACCTGAGCACAAAAAAAAAAGGGAGGATGAATTGATTGTCAACATTTTTGATAATTAAGAAGTTTTTTATAGATTTTGCCAAGCAAAAGATAATCAAAACATTTTGGAAGACAGCAAAAATAATTATGATATTCAAGAATGGTGAGCAATATTTCA
>NW_021379756.1:0-315 GCF_001605985.2 Dendrobium catenatum | reverse complement strand
TTAATTGACATAGGGCTTTATGTCTATCAAATATATCTGTTGACCTCTTTTTTGGCATCGGTCACTTACACTATATTGTCTTGCATTTTGTAGATTGATTTACATTCCCATATGTTGCGTCGCTGTGTTGATGAAGGGTCACCTTGCGTATGTTATCTCGGCTCGTTATCGACCTTAGGATTTATCCCTTTTTGACCACATGTTACCCTATTTTGATTCTGAAATACATGTGGTAGGGTCGATGACAATTCGAGGTGATTTCACGCACTTGGGCTTTTATCGGGCATCTTTGCTCCGTACTTAATATCTTTTGAT
>NW_021379755.1:0-244 GCF_001605985.2 Dendrobium catenatum | reverse complement strand
TCTCGGGTTCCAGGAGCCGAACTCCCCCTTTCTTCCTTTGTTTTGGACCGAACCAAGAGGGATCGCCTCTCCCTCTCGTGCTCTCTCGCTCACGAAGACCAGCCAGACGCCCCTGCTCGTGGGCTCCGGTCGCACCTCCACGTCCGAACCAACCCCGGTCTCCGTCTCCCTCCATTCGTGCGACCAGCAACGACACCGGAAGCTATTAAACCCCTCTTTGTACTCTTTTGGAAAGCAATGGATA
>NW_021379754.1:0-313 GCF_001605985.2 Dendrobium catenatum | reverse complement strand
GTGTGTGTGTGTGTGCGTGCGCGCGCGCGCGCTATTATGTTGCACCGATACGCCTATTTATGAAGGCATGCTGTATCCGATACACGTTTACGCCTCCGATACTCTACCGATACTTGTCGGATACGCCAAAGCCGTATCCAATTAAACTATTATTTAATTTCAAAAGGACACATGTATCAGATACGCGTGTCCGTTGAAAAACAAAAAGAAATCCGAAGAAAAAAGATGTGTCGTATTTACTTCCGCGGTTGCGAGCAAGATTCTCTCATTTTTTAAATGGATTTGTGTCTCTTGATGATATGAAAATATTAAA
>NW_021379753.1:0-1111 GCF_001605985.2 Dendrobium catenatum | reverse complement strand
TCTCTTTGTGAGATGTTCTGTATCCTGACGACATCAGTGGTGGTGTTCTGGGTTGTGTTCGCCAATCATAGTTCTGGCAAGGATCGGGTATTCCATTGAGGAAGAAATTCTTCGCTGCTGCCGCGACTTGTTCACAGTCCGGTGTCACAAGGGTACCTTGTAGACCTGAGGTGAATATTTGTCTAAAGAGATAAATTTGAAGTCATTTTAACTAACAAAGAGCTTTGTGCCCCGTCGATCATAACCTATTGATTCATTACTCAATCATTTGTTGTCGTTGGGAAACATACGTGCTTTGATCATGACAATAATTTAATGGTGTCATTTAACCGTAAAACCACCCAATCATAATAATTAACATGTGGTGACATTTAGCGATGAAACCACATGTTAGAGGACACGTGCCACATCCTTACTGACAAGAGACAGATTGATTGGGTAATGAATGAATTCTAATGATATTCTCGAATAGACATTTGCTTTTTGTGAGATGAAATGATTTTCAAATTTATCCACCTCGGCAAATTGTTGGGATGGTGGATGAGCTATGATGCACAGACACGAACACGACGATACATATACGACACGACACGGGACATGTCAGTTATTGAAAATATAGGACATGGACACGGGTTGGACACGGTATTATAGTTTTTATAGTAAAAAATAGTGTATAAAAATTAAATAAGTATAATTTTAAAAATAATTTGAAAATAATAAGTCATTTAACTAGAATTTATGCTTAAAATGATTAGTATTAGGATGTCGAGAGTCAGGCATCGATGCCGTTTATCAGTCACCGAGAGAGGATTTGAAAATACCTTCATTGCCAAAAAGAAATAAAAATGAGAATATTCGATGATTGGGTATTAAGTGCGGATGTTGATTTGGTGTTGTGGATAGGAAATAAGAAATTTAGTTCAAATCCTGCCAAATACAAGAAATTATATTTAAAAAAATTCATAAAATATTTGAGATACGCATGTCGGACACGCATGTCCAATTTGTATTTAATATTTTTTAATCGGACACGTTTTCGGCGTGTCCGACACGTGTCGAAGTGTCGGACGAGTGCACGCCTCTTTGAGGAGAAGTGTCAGTGCATCAAAGT
>NW_021379752.1:0-231 GCF_001605985.2 Dendrobium catenatum | reverse complement strand
CTAAAATTTCAAATATTTCTAAGTGCATAAATATTAATTGAGCAAAGAAATACAAAATAAGAAAACATCTAAATTGAATAATAATATTAACTTTTATGTAGTCTAATGAATAGACATGAATTTAAAAGTTCTAATTACAACAAGTTATAAATAACTTTTAAATTTAGAAAGACTAGATTTTCTAATGTAGATAGTTTCAAATTACAATCTAATTTAAGCACTATGAAGATT
>NW_021379751.1:0-301 GCF_001605985.2 Dendrobium catenatum | reverse complement strand
GTATCAGTGTAGGAGCCAAAACAATTATTTAAGAACATGAATGATCGGTTCAGTTTAATCTGCAAAAAGGAAACCATCAAATGTCTGGTCTGAGGACCTCCATATGAAGAATGATTTCAAGCTTTGAATATGAACCATAACATGTCAAACAACTAAACATTTGAATAGTGTTTCTGAGAGGAAATTGCAAGAAACGGGAAGAAGGCAGCTGAGAGAAGAGGAAAGATAGAAAACAGAAATGTATTTCCTTAATCACCATAGTACACAGCGGTACACGTATATATAATACAATTGGCTGAGA
>NW_021379750.1:0-260 GCF_001605985.2 Dendrobium catenatum | reverse complement strand
TAAAATATTAATTTTACAAAATATTTTACAAATCGCTTTTGCAGGAGCTTGAACAAGCTAATATCTCTGCGGCCAATTATTATTATTATCATTAAAGTTTTCCTTATTATTATTATTATTGATATCTCATCAAAAATTACTTTGATCGAGTACGAATCTCGAGGCTTATTTAAGTTGGAAACTTCTAAAATCAAATTTGGGATCATATGATCTTCCGTTCTAGCCAACTTATAGTCGAACTAAACATCTCAGAAAGAGAA
>NW_021379749.1:0-228 GCF_001605985.2 Dendrobium catenatum | reverse complement strand
CGTAGGTGACACACAACCTATCCCAAATCTCTTTCCTCGTAGTTCATGTAGAAACTCAGATATATACTTCAAATTTTAAAGAACAAAAGAAATAATTTGATACTAAAAATTTAATTATGTGAGTTCCCAATCCTCATTCATTGGCCCAATCATTAAAGGAAATATCAATTTTGACACCATTAATAAATTGCGATGGAAGTGAGTAACCAGTTTGAATCATATGCCAAA
>NW_021379748.1:0-258 GCF_001605985.2 Dendrobium catenatum | reverse complement strand
GGTGGTCGTTTCGTCTCGTCGCAAACATCGAAAATGGATTCTCGGAGTTTTAGGGTTAGAGAGTTATACCTTAGCGGGGTCGACGACGTTGGCATGAGAGAGGTTTCTCATATTATAACAGATTATGATTAATAAATAATTATTTATAATTAAAGATAATTAATTATAATTAATTTCAATTAATTATAATTAATGATTATTAATAATAATTAAATATAATTAAAGTTATTAATTATAATTAATTTTTGCTTAATTACA
>NW_021379747.1:0-268 GCF_001605985.2 Dendrobium catenatum | reverse complement strand
GTTGGACGAGTCATCAGGTATTGGAGTGGATTGACTCGAGAAATGAGATTGATTTTATGAGCTAACATGTAATGCCTTAATTTTTGGGCAGCAAAAATCAAGGCTAAACAATGTTTCTTAATAGGTGGGTAATTAGCTTTGGTTGGTAGGAGTCTCCTACTCAAGTAGTAAAGTGAGTTCTCTTTTCCTTATTAGTTTGGGCTAGGGGTGTAAGTGAGCCGAGCCGGCTCGTGAGCTCGAGCTTGATATTTTCTAAACGAGTCGAGCT
>NW_021379746.1:0-208 GCF_001605985.2 Dendrobium catenatum | reverse complement strand
TATGCTTAATTAAATTTAATTGCGATCAAGATTACTTACTTTTATTAGTTTTTTGTTGGTTTGCATGTCGAATTTATTTTAGCCTTGATTTGATCTGAGGCTCATGAGGATATGCTAAAAACCATTTTCTACCTAAATTTAATTAAAGAAATCTTAGGCTAACATAGAAACTTTAATGATCTAAGAAGAAATTCAGGACTATCGGGAG
>NW_021379745.1:0-226 GCF_001605985.2 Dendrobium catenatum | reverse complement strand
CATGTGGCTGCGCTATTTGGACCAGCAAGAAGCCCTGAAGATTATTAATGAGGTTCATTCAGGACTATGCAGTGCACATCAATTGGGTCCAAAAATGAAATTGAAGATTAAAAGACTTGGATACTACTGGCCTACAATGATTGACGATTGCATGAATACTTCAAAGCACTGTCAACAATGTCAGGTCCTCGGTGTGGTTTTACATCAGCCGCCTAATGTGTTACAC
>NW_021379744.1:0-257 GCF_001605985.2 Dendrobium catenatum | reverse complement strand
AGGCGCAGACCAGTTATTGTGAACAACATTGATAAACGAATCATGAGCTAACCACATATTCTGAAATCTAAAACGAGAATTAGGGCTAGCAGAATTAAGATTGACATTAATAAGCAAAGGCGAATGGTCAGACAGAGTACGACTTAAATGCACAACCTTAGAAGCATTGAAAACATTAACCCAAACGTTACTGAACAGAACTCTGTCCAACCGTTGCCAAAGATTTCCCCGATTCCAAGTAAAATTATTACCAGAAA
>NW_021379743.1:0-215 GCF_001605985.2 Dendrobium catenatum | reverse complement strand
TAATTTTCTGACCTAAGGTATATTTATTACAATTTCCGGAAGTTCTCGGGGCCTTATTTAACAGGTTAATTAGGGTTAGTTAGCTAAGGGCTCTAAGAGCTCCTAAAAATTCTTAGAAAATTCAGTGATGTTTTAGATGTCACTAAGTTTAAATTTTGTAGTTTTCATGTCGTTCTGAGATCTATCATAATCCCTAGAAAACTTCTAAGTTCGCT
>NW_021379742.1:0-274 GCF_001605985.2 Dendrobium catenatum | reverse complement strand
ACCGTGGTAAGAGAACCATCAGCAGTGATGATTTTTTGTTGTTTGGGCAAGGAGTATAGTTTATGAGGTGGGTTGGTAAGTGGGTCATATGATCTGTGGCTCCTGAATCAATGATCCATAATTCCTTTAAATGATTTCTAGAAGCACTTAAACTAATAGAAATTAGAGTCTTACCTGAGAGTGCAAGTGAAGAAGAAGCATTTGGTTTTTCAAGAGATACCAGGAGTCGTTTCAATTTATCAATATCTTCTTTATTGAATTCTCCAAGATTGGA
>NW_021379741.1:0-224 GCF_001605985.2 Dendrobium catenatum | reverse complement strand
TTGAGCTTCATTAATTAATTGAGTTCGAGCTTGAGCTTTATTCTACTAGTTCGAGCGGCTCGTTTATTATGAAATAGAGAAAATGATTATGATTTATAATAAATAATAACTTAATATAAGAACTTTTGATCATAATTTTTAAATATTTTTAACAACTTTTTATTTAAAATTCAAAATTATAATATATTTTAAGTATAATTTATATTTATATTTTTTAAATGATC
>NW_021379740.1:0-231 GCF_001605985.2 Dendrobium catenatum | reverse complement strand
AGATATCCGAGCAGCTTGAGGGTTTATAGTAGCAATATAAATAACGATTAAGACATTAAACATGCATCAGATGAACTAATAAAAATGATGACACGTAGTTGCAAAGACAACTCATCAATGACTTTAACAAACTTCTGCTAGCTCATTCTATTGTTCTAGATTTCTCTATAAATTCTCTATAAATATCAATCTTCTATCTTGAGATGAATATGAGATTAAACTAAACATTAT
>NW_021379739.1:0-217 GCF_001605985.2 Dendrobium catenatum | reverse complement strand
AGAGAGAGAGAGAGAGAGAGAGAGACCATGTGGGAACAACGGAGTGTGAGAGAGGGAGTCTTCACATGACTTCTTTTTCAATTATTCATCTTCTTCCACCATGAGTCAAAGCTTTATTTGAGGTAAACTCCAAGAAGAACCACTTGGAGCCAAAGGGCCACTAAAAACTCTATTACACTAGGATTAGTGAAATGGATTCAACTACTCCACTACATCA
>NW_021379738.1:0-669 GCF_001605985.2 Dendrobium catenatum | reverse complement strand
ATTTCTATGATTGATCTAATGTTTTTAGTTTAAAATTACATACCTTGTGTCAATCACCATTAGATTAAATGTTCAAATGAATTTCATACAATTACTTACATTTCTCGTCTATTTCATCTTCACTTTTTGTTGTTGTCAAAAAAGGGGAGAAATCTTTGTGTTTGTATGTTTTGTTTGTGTGTCTCTTTGAAAAATAAATTTTTTTTTTGTGTTTTATGGTTCAAATTGCCCTCAATATATTCTTCTACATGTAATCTCAATAAATTCAGGGAGGAAGATATTAAGGAGATAAGAGAATTAGTTTAACAATTAGAAACCAGAATAACAAACAATTGTTTTTTGCCATCATAAAAAGGGGGCATTGTGCAGATAGTTGCTATTTGCATCGCTTTAAACATTTTTTGCCACTTATAGAGTTTTCTGATGATTCACAAACATTATTGTTCAAATGTGTAGTTATCTCCTGAATTTGGGAAGAATGTATTTGCTACTTGTGTGTACTAATTTTCAGGGAAACGAACTCCAGATTACGATGACTTCAAATTGAATTCAGCATGAGATACTCTGTAATATTGAAGGCTTGCCTTTTTTTTGAAATAAAAAAATTGAAAGGAGTTGATTGTACTTGAGTGAATAAAAACCACCACACACATGAGGAGATCATAGTGG
>NW_021379737.1:0-269 GCF_001605985.2 Dendrobium catenatum | reverse complement strand
ACACCGAGGTATAGAAATTGATCCTTCTAAAATAAAATCCATCTTAGATATACCACCTCCTAAAAGTCTAACCCAATTAAGATCTCTTCAAGGTAGGTTGGCATATCTACGAAGATTTATTTCTAACTTGTCTGGTAGGTGTCAACCATTTGTTGTTTTATGTAAGAAAGATACCCGATTTCATTGGGATGAAAAGTGTCAGAACGCTTTTGAAAACATAAAACAGTATTTATTAACACCTCCAGTCCTAGCAGCTCCTATTCAGGGAA
>NW_021379736.1:0-248 GCF_001605985.2 Dendrobium catenatum | reverse complement strand
ACGACTAGATGACCGTATTGATGTTATCGATAGCATTAGATATAGACTGTAGAGCTTTGATTGAGGCATTGGTTTTGAGCTTTATGGATTTCTTTATTGATTCGACAGATGATATAGATATTGATTGAATAGATGATATATATTCGATGAATTGATTAGACGACACAGTTGATTGATCTGATAGTATAGATAGTATAGATTGATAGACACTGCTACGTTGATTGGACATTGACTAGGAGCACTTATTG
>NW_021379735.1:0-237 GCF_001605985.2 Dendrobium catenatum | reverse complement strand
TCTAGTGGCATAGGCTGTAAATATTTGAAGGTTTTACAGCCTTTGGATTTTAATTCAAATTTTGGGGTTAGAGACCTCAGAATGGACTCAAAATTGGAGGGTAACCTCTAGAGACATGTCTTATCACTTTGTAAGTAACAGACCCTGAATCAGAGGCCATTTGACTAGGTTTTAAAATGTTTGAAAATTCTTTGAAAAGGGTTTTTTAGGACAAGGCCTTAGGACTTTGAATTTGAG
>NW_021379734.1:0-248 GCF_001605985.2 Dendrobium catenatum | reverse complement strand
AATGGCTGATTGATACGATCACATCGTCCGGGATGATGGCCTGGACGATTGACTTCGGCCAGCACCAATTCAGGGCGATGATCAGGACAATTGAAATCGGTTTTAAACAAATCAGCCAGGACGATCGTGATATCAACCAGGACGATGTAACCAATTTTCTCCTGATCGTCCAAAATCATCCCAGGCCGTTGAGCTGAATTTGAACTAATCGGCCAGGACGATATACCTATCGTCCTGGACGATAATGT
>NW_021379733.1:0-226 GCF_001605985.2 Dendrobium catenatum | reverse complement strand
GGAAGATGGAGTAAGTACATATGATATCTCCACTAAACAGAACTTCATAATGAGAGCAACATTACTTTGGACAATTGGTGACTTTATGCGTATGGTATGCTCTCAGGTTGGAACTCTTCCGGTAAGTTAGCTTATCCATATTATATAAAACATACAAAATCATTCACTTTAAAGTATGGAAGGAAGAATACTTGGTTCGATTTTCATCTCATTTTTTTACATCCAA
>NW_021379732.1:0-265 GCF_001605985.2 Dendrobium catenatum | reverse complement strand
CGATGACGACAGAGGTCGAAAAGACCATTTTCTGTCGACGGAGGTTGGAAGAATCGTAGTAGGCGAGCGATAGAGGTCAGGGCGACGGAGGTCGGAACGACCATTGTCTAGTGATGGAAGTCAAAAGGATTGTAGCCTACTGTAGTCGGCGGGCAATGGAGGTCAGAATGACCGTAGTCGGCGGGAGACGGAGGTCGGAACAACAGAGGTTGTAAGGACCATAATTAGAGGACGATAATTGTCAGAAAAATCATTGTTCGAGGGC
>NW_021379731.1:0-393 GCF_001605985.2 Dendrobium catenatum | reverse complement strand
CGAACAGTTATTACAAGGTCGGTTCTAGAAACTGCTAAAAACTGTTCTAAGTCGTTTAATCGTTTGGACGAGAATATGTTCGTCTGGATGAAATTTTTACAGAAAACCGATCATCCTGGACGATTCTAGACTTCATATGGACAAAAATTTTCCAGAGGACCAATTGCCACGGACGATAATTTTTTTTCGTCTGGACAAAAAATTTCTAGAGTTCAGATCGTCCTGGACGATTTTTGATTTCGTCGGGACGAAATTTTTCTAGAGGACCAGTCGCCACGGATGATAATTTAAATTCATCTGGATGAAAATTTTACAGTGAACCAATTATCCTGGATGATAATTAATTTCATCCTGGTCGAATAGGACTTAGAAAAATTTTTCGAGCAAGTTCCT
>NW_021379730.1:0-289 GCF_001605985.2 Dendrobium catenatum | reverse complement strand
AACAAGGCGAGAGAAATAACATGTATGTCAATGCTTTGTGTAGGAATATTAAACAAATCATAAAAGTTCAATAACATGCCTCTAGGTCAACCATTAAGCCTCTTTCTTTAGTTAAGCTTGCAACTAATCATTTACACAATACATGAATTATTTTCATGAATCATAAAATGTTTTATATACATAAAAATGTAATGTATATCTTATAATCACCCGTCTCGGAAGTATCTTTTGTACTGATCAGGTACAATTTGTTTGGCCATTCCTTTTCCATTTGGTTCATAAGAATCAC
>NW_021379729.1:0-370 GCF_001605985.2 Dendrobium catenatum | reverse complement strand
ATACCAAATAAAAAAAAAAATCTTTAGGGCTACTCCTGATCACCACACACTCACCACACGAACACTTAACATTGACTGTTCATCGTACTGTACGATATATCACAATCTACATACATTCACCAGTAGGCAGATTTCAGCTCTGTTGATCGGACTGTATGATGTACATCGTACGGTACGATAATCTTCCCGCATAATGACCTACCATATTGTACGATTCCTCTTCTTCATACAATACGATCCACATCAGCAACGGATTGGGACGAATCAAAGCCGGTTGGTATGACATTATTGAGTATCGTACTGTACGATACCTCCGTTTCGTACGGTACGATACACATCATCACAAAAGGACAAATTTGAGTTAAAGTTG
>NW_021379728.1:0-296 GCF_001605985.2 Dendrobium catenatum | reverse complement strand
TCTCCTGAGATTGTACTTTATTCTCAATGCAGTATTCAATTATAAAATAGGAGAAAATCAAATCTGCGTGGTGATACATAAATTTTCCCACCAGATACCACTTGAAAGTTTGTTAGGGATGTTAAGCCCAATAGAACTGGCCCAAGCTAACCAAGAGGGGGGGGGGGTGAATTGGTATTTTAAAATATCTTTTCACAAAGAATAAAAAACGTATAAACCAAAATAAAACCCCAGAAATAAAAGCGAAATTAAAAGTGCGGAAGCAAGAAACAAGAACATAGAAATTTATAGTGGTT
>NW_021379727.1:0-203 GCF_001605985.2 Dendrobium catenatum | reverse complement strand
CGTATGCCTTGCATTTGCATTTGAAAATTTGTAGTCAATGGTTTGCATCTCTTAAATCCATTAGTTGATTGAAAAATTCCGTTAATTGTGTCTCTTTCTTTAGTATATTTTAGTGGCACAGTTTTCTTCTCTAATCAAAATTCTATCTCAAATTAATGATTATATATGAAATTAAGGTCTTTTCTAAATCTATCTTATACTAT
>NW_021379726.1:0-1698 GCF_001605985.2 Dendrobium catenatum | reverse complement strand
TTTGACTTTTAATAGGATACAATGGAGAAAAAGGATTTTTGTAGCCGACCCCACGTAGTGGGATAAAGGCTTATTGTTGTTGTTGTTGTAATGTCTTGAGAGTGAATTTATTTAAGTGAATTTTTTTAGAACAGTTGTTTGGAAGATGAGGGCGTTGTCACTGATACAACAAAAAATAGATTACCTTATGTCTGGTTTTAATGTATATGAAATTAATTTAGAGTAGTCCTTGATTACAGAGTAATAGAGTATAGAGTGATACTTAGGCGCAGGAGGTTTAGATATCTTAAATCCATATTATACCAAGGTATGGATGTGGATTCTTGTAGAGTCAAGTCTGGGTCATAAAAGTTAGAATAAGTGCCTTTGTGGTAATGTGGTGAGTGAATGTTTTTTAGATATATGTTGTATCAATTGTATGATATACTTCTCAGAATAAGTTGGAATTCTTTTGGCGGTAAGATCCTCCTGAGAGTAACATAGGTCTATCTCTCTGTATTTTGGAAAAAGAGTTCCTATTTTACAGTGAGAATTATCTGATAATTATGTGGCATCCTTCCTTGTTATTTCCCTAATAAATTTGATTCTAGTTCTTTAGAATGATCCCAGCCATTTACTGTAGATGACGAACAAATTTCATCAACTTCAACTAATGATTGATTGTTGGTCAATTACATTCTAAATTTTACTCACGTAGGGCATTTTTTGGCACAATATTCTCTCAAGTAGAATGAAAAGCACTAAAATCTAACTATATTTTTTTAATTTGGTTTTGATTCTTCAAAAATGCTTTATTCATAATTTTTTTACCGTTAATTTTGCTGTAACGTTTTTCTGATGTCCAGCAAAGTCATGACATTTCATGAACATTAGACTTTAGTTATTTTCAGTAATGTCGACCAATATCCACTTACTGGCTCTCATTTGTAGAGTTATTTATTTTCATGGTTGAAATCGATTGGAAAGTGGGCGATAGGCCTTTCTCTGCTTCATTGGATTGGAAACCGTCTACATTTATCAATGATGTTAATATATGGTGTTCATAATTGTTGATATATTTTGCTTTTACTTTATACTTCTGATGCTATCTGTAGAACGCTTGCCCAGCCAAGCATGTATAGAAAAACTTATGCTTATTCCATTTCAAATTGTGTCCATCTGCTGTTGTATATATGTAGATTACACAAGTTTATAGTTTTGTTGAATGATGTTTGTGTTTTTATTTAGATTATTATTGAGATTTCAAGAACCTAAACAAACTTAAGTGCATTTGTCTCATCATTTGATTAATTTCTTTAATAGAAGATGATTCATACCTTATTACTAGGTTTATTTAACAAAAAGTCCCACTAATCTGTTTTTGGTGCTCTCATTATTGCTTTATGTTGTAAAATGACTTCATTTTTTTATTTTATTAGCTTATTTTCAGCTATTTTTTCTTTTTGGGAGCTAGAGCACTTTCAACAAACATTTTACCGTAATATTTGTTTGAAGTACAGCACAAAAATTTGAACAAATAACCTTATTCAAAGATAATTGTGTTGTCTTTTTAGGAATATATTCAAGATGGCATAGATTGGGCAAGGGTTGACTTTGAGGACAATCAGAATTGTCTGAAACTTTTTGAGAAGGTATGACTGTGTTCCATGGCCTATTTTGAGAAAAAAGTACGGATTGCTGTAAGTGATCACTCTATGC